>NC_058042.1:18100000-18240000 GCF_020085105.1 Siniperca chuatsi
AAGAGCAGGCTGGGTAATTAGAGGAAGTTGTGTGCCTGTATTGAAGTCTAAATGACAAACAAATGGGGTCTTACTTAAGCTGCGTGTCGTGTCGTTACTACAGGGGGCTCTGATTTTATCTCGCACACATGCACATATTTGCGCTGTCAAGAGTATACAGTCACATCTCTTTGAAAACACTGCCTCTCTTCTGTTTTCCCTCCGCTGTCTCTGCTGTATTAACGTACGTCCACAACGCCTTTCATTGAACTTACTATCAGGACACACACAGGATAAACCCTTGTAGCTTTGCAGAACAGGGGAGCAGTTAATGGAAAGCTGAATCATCAAGGACATACCATGTTAGGTGTTGAGCGCTTGGAGGTGTTGCGTTCTGAACGCATTCCTCAGGCCAGTGGGAACAGCCAGAGTGACAGCAGATTCCTTTTCTGCAGATCATTTATAAACATCTGTTATTTCTAACTGCAAACTAACTCCTCTGGTAAAACCATTTACAGCAATCCTAATGTAGAATTTACGTTATGATGTGACCAGCCTGTATTTCACATGTATCTTTGGTACATGAGCCAGGTTTATGTAATGTTTGGATTAGTCTTGCTCTATGGAGATGTCTGTTTTGACTCTGGTGGTGTGTTGGAGATGCAGTGTGTATATGTATTGCCACCCTCCGATAAGCCCACATAGGTATAGACATAGAAAGCAAAATTTGACAGCAAGATGAGAAATAAATGTTAACTTCAAACCTGAATGAATGTTAGACTGAGGGAGCAGTGCTTTTTTTGTATGCTACAGTTTCCTTTCCAAAATCTCCATCAGTTGAGTGCATAAAGATAAAATTTGGGGTAGAAATCATCTCAAGCGTTAGTAAAGGTGATCATTTAATTAATTCATAAACTAATAAATGTGAATGATGGTCTACCACTTTGGCCCAGACTGAAATTTCTCAACAACTATCAGATGGATTCCCATGAAATTTGGTACAGACATTCATGCACCCCTCAGGATGAATTGTAATAACTTTCGTGGGCTCAGATTTTTTATTTAGTGGCAGCATCAGGTCAGAATTTTAATTTGTCTAGTACTTACATTACTAGCAAATGTTAGTATCCTAAACTAAGATATAATGAACATGGTAAATATACCTGCTAAACATCATCATGTTAGCATGATTGTGCGCATGTTAGCATGCTGACATTAGCATTAAGCTCAAAGCACCACTGTGCATAAGTATAGCTTTACAGAGCCACTAGCATTGCTGTAGTCTCTTAGTCTTGTTCTTACCTCTCTTAATTTCAACCCTTGATTATCCCATTTAATTCTTATAATTCTAATTTTCCTAATTCTTTTCCATTTAATTGCTTTCTTGTGTGTTAGTTTGACTATATCTGTTTCTTAAATATGCCCACTTAAGCTATAATTGTAGTTGATATTTGTCCATATAAATAATCTATAATTGAAATATTGACCTAGTTATCATTAAAAATGAAACAGTACAAAATCTGAACTATTTACAAATATTTATCCAGTGTATGAATGGCTATAACATTGTGTCTCTATGATTTTCCAGCACAGTATAACATAAAACATACATTTTCCTATTGTCATTCTCTCACACACTCACACACACAGACACACCCAATCAGTGTGAGCACGCAAGCTTGCATAAATGCACCTTCTAAAACAAACATCTTCTTTGTTTTATCATCTCGTCTTGATTGAACATTTCCTTTGTGAGTGGCCCAGTTTTTTTTACTAGTTTGCCTGTTGTTTCATGTGATCTGGAGTCAATTACTGAGAGAATGAACCAGTGCTGTAAGAGACTGCTGATGCCCAGACAGTGAGTCACCGCACTGTAGTAGCAGGGGTGGGGGATACTGGCGACCACAGCATCTCCTCACAGGGTAGAAGGTGGTGGTGGCGTTACAGGTGGATTTGAGGACCACAACTCATCCTCGTATTGACTCACATGTGGCCGTGACTCCACACGGAGGAGTCTCGCAGCCCAGCGTGTTTCCTTTACCCCTGAATAAACACACGCTAACCTCCCCTTAGTCAGCCTCTTTGTGTTTCTGATCAAAGACAGACAAAACACATCAGACTCAAGAAACCGAGCCAAGTATTGTGTTGTTTTTACACAGCTTCGGTACCAGCCACAGCACCGCAGTTGATTCTGATATTATATTGTTTTCTATTATACCTTAGTATCTTAAAGCAACTCTAGACGCTAGAGAAGATAGTGAGAGAGTCTTTTCCATGTTGGAGGTGGGGTTTCTTTTGGTTGCACATTGAGAGGGTATTTTTCCAGTTTATCCTGTCAGTTCTCTCGGAAAATAAAACAGACTGTATGACTAACAGGAAGATGAATTCTTGTTTAGGGTTGTGAGGGAAGTGTGTGGGGTTTCTCAGGCTTGTTATCTAGTAGTTATCTAGAGTTAACACAATATGTCACGACATGGAAAAAATATCAGTTAAAGCAGCTAATTAATTCTACTGACCCAGAGAATCAATCTTAAAGGAATAGTTAGAGATTTTGGGAAATACGTGTATTTGCTTTCTTGTTGAGCGTTACATGAGAAGATTGATACCACTTTCATATCTGTACATTAAATATAAAGCTAGCAGCCGCTTATCTTAGCTTAGCATAAAGACAGGGGGAAACAGCTAGCCTCTGTCCAAAGGGAACAAAATCTGCCTCTCAGCACCTCTAAAGCTCACTTATAACGCATAACCCATAAAATCACAACTTGTTATATTTACGCTTCAGCTTTTATTTGGATTAAACAAACAAGTGTTAATTAGTGAGATTTAGAGATGCTGGTAGTTGGATCTTGTTACCTTTGGACAGAGCCAGGTTAGCCGTTTCCCCCTGTGTCTTTGTGCTAAGCTAAGCTAAACGGCTGCTGGCTCCAGCTACACATGGTGTAGAGTAGTATCGATTCTCTCATCTAACTCTCTGCAAGAAAGCAAATAAATGGATTTTATGTATTATATGTCAAACTATTCCCTTAAAGGACAATGCTAGTGGTTTCACATTTTTTTAGCCTATATACTACAAATGACTTGTTCTTAAATGTTTTATTTATTAGTCTTCATTTTGTTATGTGATATTGTCACTCTTGATAAGATGTAAAATAGAAATAGGGATGATATGAAAATAATGAACAATCCCTTGTTGTCTTCCATATTGACACACCAGACGCGTTTCATAACACCCGCCCAACCCCCTCTATCTCAGATAGTCAGATCACAGGACACCACCCACACATCTTGTGGTTGCTTCTTCCTGCCCTTCATTAGACATCAGATGCTGTTCTCGGCCGAAACATTGTTTTATTTTCCTGTTGCTGTCTCCAAAACCCTGTAATAGATATTCATTCTGTGTGTTTGCAGAACTCATGTTTCAGCTGCCCTACCGGTGCATTCCCTGTTTGGAGTTAACTAACCTCTTTAAGCTATTTAATGGCTCCAGCTGATTTACTGATTTGGCTGCAGGCCTGCATCTCTGTGAGTAAACCCCAGATCTGTTTCCTTTCACTAGGTCGGCAAGCTGATCCAAGAAGCAGCTGGGAAGAGTAACCTGAAGAGAGTGACGCTGGAGCTGGGAGGAAAGAACCCCAACATCATCTTTGCAGATGCTGATTGTAAGTTTTCAAGTAATGTTTTATTCAGTGCTCCAGTCACCCTCACTAGGTGGTCCGTCATTATTGCTGTTTTGTTTAGTTAGGTGTCCCATTCTCAGGACCTTCAATCTGTAGATAAAGACACATTGACTGAGAATCTTAAAATGCTCAAAAGCTTTGTAGTGCTATGAAAACCTGTGGATGGATGGGTTTCATATAAATTCTAAGTGGCTCACCAAACTGGGGGTGCAGAGGCTTTCAAATGCTTTCAGCAGCCATGAGAGGGGCTCCCTAAGGCCTGTAAATCAGGAGAATGGACTCTCACTCAGTTGGGTGCTTCAGCCGAGACCCATAAATCACGGGGGTCCGTTAACCCTTCGTGCACAACAGCAGGGTCCTGTCTCTCAGGTGTCAGGTATCAGATTTGCACAGGATAGCTCCAATAAATATCGGGGCAAATTTTGTAACAATATACTACACACATTACTTTTCTTTTCTTCTTTTTTTTTACCAAATGAAGTTTTTGTATGTACATGTGATGATGATAGTTTCTGTTAACATACAATTCTGATTTATTTCACTTTCAAGTAATTAGTAGTAATTAGCCTCATGATTAAAAAAAAACTATTCCCCTTCTGTGTTTTTTTAATGAACAAGCAGTTTTATCTAGCTGTTGATTAAAGGTTATATTGATAACATTTTTATGTAGACGATTATTAAAAAAACATCCACAGAGCTTTTAGAAAGGTATGGAATAAAAAAAAAATGATTGTGAATTAATCATTTAAAATTTTTTGACAGGTCTAAAATGAATGTTAGCACATATTAGCTATCTTAGCTTAATCGTCCGAACAACAATAACCCATAAAATTACAGCTCTGCATATTTAAACAAAATAAACAACAACTACCGACAGCCATAGTCCTGAAAACCTTAACTAATGTGTTGTCACCGGTTACATTGTCAAAGTTAGAAAAATAACAGCTTCAATCATACAGTCGTCCTTTCTCCCTGTAGCCATTGTTGCTGTGTGGCGCTCTGCTGTTTTTTTATAATCCGCTGAGATTTGTTTTCAGCAAGAAAACACTTCAACTAATGTTAGATCAACACTACGCTAACACTAACATTAGCTAACGTCAACTTTTACTGTAGCATTGTGGGTTTTAATAGCATCCCTACAATGTACTGTTCTCTTTGATTGGATTAGTGCGTCATCTAGTGGCTGGATGTTATCAGTGTTATCAATAGCATCTTTAACTAAAATGTCTTTTTTCCCCCAGTGGATCTGGCTGTAGAACAGGCCCACCAAGGCGTGTTTTTCAACGCAGGCCAGTGCTGCACGGCGGGTTCTCGCATCTATGTGGAGGAGCCTATATATGATGAATTTGTTCGGAGGAGTGTGGAGAGAGCCAAGAGGAGGATAGTCGGCAGCCCCTTTGATCCCACTACTGAGCAGGGTCCACAGGTGAAGTCAATAGATCTATAGCTTTGCGAAACTTCAGCAGAAGTTTCATTTCAGCATTTTTTTTTTCACTTTCAAAAAGTTCCTCTATCTTTTTTTTATTTTTCTTCTCTGTCCTGGGCTCTCATATAATCCTCCTCCTCCACAGATCAGTCGGGAGCAGCAGAATCGTGTGTTGGAGTTCGTCCAGAGCGGCATCAGTGAAGGAGCCAAGCTGGAGTGTGGAGGCAAAGCTCTGGGCTTGAAAGGGTTCTTCCTCGAGCCCACTGTTTTCTCTAATGTGAGGGACGACATGCGCATCGCCAGAGAGGAGGTACATTGATAAAGAAGGGGGATTTTGATACCTGTGTGAAAAGCATTTAAAAGTCAAAGTACTAAAGTATTATCAGCAAAGTATACTGAAAGTATCAAAAGTAAAAGTACTCATTATGTAGAATGACCCCTTTCAGTTATATTACCATATATTATATTATTAGAATGTTACTATTGATGCATTAACATGTAAACGGCATTTAATGTTGTAGCTGGTCGATTTGAACCATTTTATATGCAGTTGGGTAGTTAAATAATCTATAAAGATTGATTAGAATGTATTTGTTGATTTTTTGTTTTGTATCTAAAATCTGGACATGCAGAATAACTAGTAAAAAGTACAGAAATTCCCTGTGAAATGGAAATTAAATGGAAATACTAAAGTACAAGTATATGAAAATTGTACTTAAGTACAGTGCTTGAGTAAATGTACTTATGTTACATTGGTAAAAATACACACTGGATAAAATTTTTGTGCGAGGTGATTGGTGGTAACCTTATCCTTAACCCTTCACGCCTCTTTATATAGGACCCATAATAATAGAAATATAATATACAGTATACAAATAATGTATATGAATGAGAAGATCAATATAAAAATCTATAACCAACCTGTATATTCTTATCCTTTTACAGATTTTTGGCCCGGTCCAGCAGATCATGAAGTTCAAAACTATAGAGGAAGTGATAGAAAGAGCCAACAACACAGATTATGGTTTGGTTGCAGCTGTATTCACCAATGACATCAACAAAGCCATGACCATATCCACAGCCATGCAGGCTGGCACCGTCTGGTAAGTTTCATCTGCTGTGTTTCTTTAGCTGCAATCAGTAATATTTTTCATGTGGAAAGTATCAACCATTTCAGACTCTGGCATCCATAAACTGTAAACTGGCCGTGTGCCACTTCACTATCATTACACAAGCCGCAAAGAAATGTATACCTTCCCCTTTTTCACGTTTCCCCCTCAGCTCAGACATTCAAGATATAAAAATATCAAAAGCAACCTGCCAGGGCAAGACAACAATGCAAAACGGAAAATTTTAATGTAAACGGACACCCTAATTTTATAATTTGTATAAATTAAATGGTCCTAAAATGTTACTTCTTGAGTTCACCTAAAATTGTTTTGTTTCTTTTGTAATTACCTGCAGATGGCTATGAGTAGGGGTAGAAGTATAGCTAACATACAGCATCTGCCAAGAATTTTTCACCACTTGTCATACTTGACTGCAATCCTCTGCAAGCTGAGGAAACATTTTTCTACTTTGTCCTTCATTCTTGATGCTGCCCAATCACCATCCGACTTCTCTTCCTCTGTTGAGGATTTGTTTGGTACTTTGAGAAGGACCAAAACTCTTTTATTACCATCTTTTCCTCCTTAACAAATCCTGCCTATTCCAAACAATATTCAGTAACCGCCGATACCGACCACAATGACCACTTTCTATGATGTCCGGCTGTGTCTTTAGTCGTCTCCTGATCTTATAGATATGACTTTTGACATTGCCTGTTGATTCAGGTGACAACCTAAGGAATTATTTTCATCCCTTCATTGAATGTTTAGTCCTAAATGTAGTCTCATCATTAGATTTCTCTGTTGGCTTGGCTTGTACGTTGATGACAAGACTCCAAGAAGTTACAGGTCCCGGCCAAGAAATAGTCTGGCACGTAACTCCCCGTAACACTGCAACGTGTTGTTTTTACACTTCGGTTTTTGTGCAGATTAAACAAACAAGATATAATGTATAACAGTGTATCCTCCTCAGGTCAGGATCTTCTCAGTCAGAGTTTTGTCCCATTTTCTCAGACTGAAAACTCTCTTCAGACTGCTCCTTTCCCCAACTCCCCCAATCTCCCACTTCTACTCTACCTGTCTTCTTAGCATCCATTTACTCTTTCCTTCCCAGTACATTCACAAATATAAAACCTGACAACTTGCAGCTGTGTTTGCTAAATAATAATGGAATTATGTTGTTAGAGCCAGAGGGTTTCAAAAATAGCAATGATGATGAAAATACATTTTTACATCAGCCTTAATGGATGCAACTTTAATACTACTGCTTTGGACATAATTATGCACCATTTTACAATAGCAAACTGCAGGAGTCAAACGCACAAGAGTGATTAATGTTTTGTGTATTTCCCAGGATAAACTGCTTCAACGCTCTGAGCACACAGTGTCCATTTGGAGGATATAAAATGTCTGGCAATGGACGTGAATTGTGAGTATGACTTGGTTGCCCGCCCACTGAATGTTACTAATACTGACTTTGTGTTTTGAAAACCTACTTTCCAAAATTGCTTAACATCACATAAATCTTTATCTAAGAGGATATTGCAATATTTCTGCATCAGGAGTCTCCAGCAGTGTATACACTATATTTCAATGCTGCTGTCAGCACGATAGTTTAAACAAAATGAGCAGTATTGTTACTATTTCCTGTTGTCTCTGTTTTCAGGGGAGAGAGCGGCTTGAAGGAGTACTCAGAAGTGAAGACCATCACGATGAAGATGGTCGCCAAGAACTCTTAAGGCAGCCACACTTTTTTGGGAGGAGGTAGCGTCTTCCTCATCACTGACACCGCCTCTTGTTGGTCCGTCCACGGTGGCAAACCACATTAACCATCAAAACTAGTTATCTCCATGGTAACTACAGGCTGTGACCGCTGCCCTCCCAGTTCCTCCATCAACTCTGCAATGCTCGCCATGGACAGTCAGCCACTACCTGTCCAGCTATCTCCACCTGCCTTGAGTTTGTGGACTGTCTCTAGTCTAACTGACAACCACTGAACTACCCCCATAATGTATACCTCCTCCACTAACTACACTAAAGCACTCACAGAGACTATGGGGGAGGCTGTTCTGACTGCAAACCCCAATTACAACCCCCCTCCCAGCCGCTACACCCTGATCCTCACCCCACAGATGCTGGATGCTCAGAGACTAGGTCGCTGCACTTGCAATCAACCCTTTACTAGCAACTTGTAATGTGTTGGGAGGCAGTCTTTCTTTGTACTGTGCGGTATGATCGTCAAAAACCTCATGTGTCATTGTCTTGGTAGAATTTATGCAAACATGTCAGCTCATTCAAGACCACTGATGTTGTCAGCCTCAGATATGAATGGATGAAATGTTAATTCATAATTAAAATTGATTTTCTAATTGTCTTTGTTTATATTTTAGCTTGTACAGTATGACTTAACACTGTATGTCAACCTTTGACTGATGTAAACGTGAAGATTTTAACCTCTTAAAAGCATTTTACTCTCACCTGCTAAAAAGAGGAGTAGATGTATTTTAAACATTATGTAACTGATTTTCATTGATGTCCATCTATGTTTTTGTTTATACAATCATATGCTATGAAATTATAAAATGCCAATAGTTTTTTTCAGTAAAAACTTTGTTACTGGAAAAGTGGTTTTCTCTGAGTGATTAATACATTATTAGGACTCACTATCCACAGTCATGTCTCAGCTTTCTCTGCTGCTCAAGAGGTCACACAATTTAGAGTTTCGTTCAGGACTGATCTTATTGTACACATCTTACATTAATCAGTTGGAAGATGACAACTCTGCCACTGAACCTCACAGACCTGGGTCAAACATATTTGAAATGCTTGTATTGATGCATCTCATTTGGAAATAAACTTGCCCAAAGAGATGATTTTATAGAAATATTTGTGCACGTTGAAGACATGTTGTATTTTACTTACTAAAGTAGTACTGACATACATATTTAAATAGAAAAGTAGCTAGAAATTCTCAGACAGTGCTCCTCTTAACCAAAACTCAAGATTGTAGAACCTTTTCTAGCTCCACCTACTGGGCAGGTTGACTCATGACACAAAGGTGCTATCCCTTTTTTACAGAACGCAATTTGACTTGTAACAGTAGGAAAAGCACAGGTGTAAATATCAAAATGAATGGTGGCTGAATTCCATTTACCTGCTCCAGTTTCAGAGTCCTGGTATAGTTAATGTTTAGTAACACCTGTGCTTTTCCTACTATGAAAAGCTGCTACATAAAATTCCAGAGGTCGAAACATCAACAAAAAATCTAAATATTGAGGAAATCTATAACAAACAAATTAAAAGTTAAGAATGCAGCAGATGACATACTTCCAGAAACGTGTGTTTAGCCAATCTACTTAATGTAATGTGACTCAATCTACTCAATCTACTTAATGTAGATTGGCTGGTTCTTCAGTGTCTGTGGGTTGCCATTTACTTCAGATAGTAGACAGTTCATCAAAATGACTGAGGTGTTGGGGAGGATCATGACCAACAGAGGGGGAAGAGGGTGGGACGAGCAACTTACAATGCCGGAAATTGCTTAATACTGCAACAACTTCTAACAATTACTACAACCTAGTTACTTAACTGCACTAGTGTCTGAATTTAGACTTTGTCAGAGCCACTGAGTTAAGTCAACAAATACTGTCAAATTAAAGTGTGGGAGATACAAATGTATGGTGGAATGGATAACATGAATGTTGATTAAAGGATTAAATACAAATATTTTTGTCTGCCTATTTGAAAGGCCAAACAAATATTTGATTTAGGGACATTATGACTTGTCATAGTAGGAAAAGCATAGGTATTACTAATAACATTAACAATGGCTCTGTTGTATTCAAGTGTCCCAGTAAACCATGACAGAGTGACAGTGAGCCAGCATGCACAATACCATTAACCTGAAACTGAAGCAGCTGAATGGAATTCAGCCATCATTAATTTTATTATTAACACCTGTGCTTTTCCTACTGTGACATGTCAAAATGTCATCCGTTGAGAAAAACCAGGGTTTACTTTTTCAAGTAAGCAACATATTGATTTCAAGTGTAAAAATGTAAGCATGGATTATGCTGTTGAAATTAAACTACAGAGTCAACATACAAACAGTTAGACAGAGAAAATAATATCATATAATATCTCCTCATTAGCTTACATTTGATTGGTTTTTGAACAAACAGCACACACAGTTACATTAATCTAGTGCCATCTTTGATTTTTTAAAAGAGAAAGGTGAGGACACGTGCCCATTGAGAGCAGCCAAAACAACAGAAATATGAGTCTGGCTGGTGTTGGTGTTCAGATCAACAGTTGTAAAGGCACTGAACTGGAGCCTTTCTTTGGCAATCAGCTTTAGAATTATCAGGGTACATTTTCCCACAATTTCCCTCCCAGTTGGTATCTGCAGCCTTTCCAAAGAGAAGATGAAAAAGTGATCTCCTTATTGCAGCACTCTGTTAACACAACAGGGAATGTCAGTGCAGACACACTCTCAAGTTAAAAGTGCAGCCATGAACCTTGTCTTCTAGCAAGAGAACTAGTGAAATAAGGCAGCACTGCATCGCGTGAATGTTTTATGGATGAGAAAGTCAGCACTAAAAAGTTTTTCCCCCTCTTAATTCAAATATATCTATTTTAGGTACCCTTTGTTGCTATAACTCTTCAGCTCCTTTAACTTCTTAATCTACTGTAAATAACAGCTTCCTTAACTTTTTAAACTTTTATTTATAATAAACATACCATAAACACTGCAACATCAGAAAATATTTAAAAGCATTGATATAATAATTTATATTAGTTTTATACTGATAAAACTTTTATGTAGATGAGTATTTAAAAAAATACATCCACAGAGCACTTTGACTAATGTTAGGTCAACACTAACACTAACGCTAACGCTAGCTAACATCAACTTTTACTGTAGCGCTATGGGTTTTAATAGCATCCCTACAAGGTACTGTACTGTACTCTCTGATTGGATTAAAATGTAAATATTTACTAATGTCGTATTGTGTGAGGATGATTGAAATGTCATTTTACAGTAAGTGTTGTAATATAGGGCCCCTATAATTATTAAATGATGGGGGGGAAAGGGTTACCTAAAGCTAGCTAGCCATATCCTAAGATTACCATAGATAACGTTACATGAAACGCCACTGCACAAAGTAACCTAAATCTATAGCTAATGTATATCTGTATGTTGCTAAATGAATTCATTACTTTATCACGAAAGATTCATCACTTGATATGACTGAGTCTGAGTCTCACTCCACTCGACCAGGAAACATGCAGGTTGTGCAACGAACTGGCAACCACTGGAATGGGGGGTGGGGGGTGGGCATCATCTAGTGGCTGGATGTTATCAATAGCACCTTTAAGAGCAGATTGTGAGAACATATTAGTGAGACTTCCTGGATTCATGTTTCAGTACCGAGTGGAAAAGTGCTTTTGAAATCTTCTTTGAATCTTGAAAAAAAAACGTTGCATGGAAAAACATTTTGAGAAAAATCGATCCAATCGGGTCCACATCTCCTTAGTGAGAACTCTTTAGAAAGCCTTATTTTCTTAGTGTGTACAAGCATAACCCCGCAGTTAAGGACATCAGCTTGGAAACAGACCACACACTGACAGGGACATTCACCCTTTGTCCAGATGGACCCTTATCCTTCAAAAGCCATGTTTATAGCTTCAGTTAATATTCCATCAAGATAGTGCTGCTTATTATATTATCTGTTCTTTCATAATATTTTCTCACATAATTTAACTGACCAAACAGAGATGTGTCTCTGTGTGGTTGATCATGTGTGATGTTGTTTGGTATTGCTTTGTAGTACTGTGTGTGTGTGTGTGTGTGTGTGTGTGTGTGTGTGTGTGTATGTGCTTGCAGGAGACGTCTGACTCTTCTCACTGAAATATTGTGCAAGCGTCTCTGTACATGCTTCTCATTCCAGGATAGAGTATGTGAGTCAGGACCCACAGATCTGCATAGCAGAGACTCCTCCACACAGTGATACTGTGATGACTTACATGAGAGTGAAGATGACAAGACTGTTTAAAATTTCAGAAAATAACAGCTTTCTAAAGCAGTGACTCTACAGTCTGGAATTTTTTCTTTGTGCACTATTAGAGGATGTAAGTTTGACAGACTGGATTTGACATTGGGAGAGGCTGAAACCAGGAGCTATTGTTGGCAAAAGGATTAAACATAATGTGGAAAAGCAGCAATACAGTTGCAGTAAAACATAATCATAACCAGTAAAACAGGGCTTCTTAAAGTCCAACTGAAATTATATTGCTTTTTTGTGTGCTACAGAAAACATCTGCTCTGTTAATATCTTGTCATGTGTTCTCCTTTGAGAAAAAGTCAGAAACCAAAATGTATCCTAAAGACTTTGACAATCCCCTGACTTTTCCTTAAAAGCTACCATGATGTTCATATTTGTGGTTTTTACTTAAATATTTAGGCTATTAACTATTGAATAGATTGCCATGAAATTTGGTACAGACATGCATGATGCACAGAGGATGAATTTAAACAACTTTTGTGTTCCCTTAACTTTTCATCTAGTGCCATCAAGTCAAAATTCTCATTTGTCTTAAACTAACACTTTGGTTTATGACCAAATACCTGCAAAAATAATAACATTCCCATCATCCTTAGCTGTGCTTTGTGTTTAGTGGTAATTTGCGAATGTTAGCATGCTAACATGCTAAACTAATATGGTGAACTTGATAAACATTATACCTGCTAAACATCAGCATGTTAGTATTGTCATTGTGATCACGTTAGCATGCTGATGTTAGCATTTTGCTAAACACACTGCTGTGCCTAAGTACAGCCTATAGAACCACTAGTGTGGCTTTAGACTCTTAAGTCTTGTTTGTATGAAATTCCTTGTTTGTGTTTTCATGGACAGTGTTTCCTAGAGGGACACAGTAATGGAGGGATGTATTAACACAAAATTTAGCACTAAAAATACTGAAACTATTAGCTTCAGCTGAACTTGAGAATGCATTTATGCACAGAACGAGGACAGTGGATTTTGTCTCCCCTCTCTTACAACAGATTCACAGGAATGGATCTCTTCACAGCCAGTATGGAGAGCAGGAAAGATTACAGTGACCAATAACTCTCTCAACATACATGTGAGCATGTGAGTATTGTATTAAGATACACTGTACACTTAAGAAAAAACAACCTATCTTTCCTACACAATTGTGAGCAGAATGCAGCTTTAGATGTTCACATAAAAAAGTTATGTTCTTGAGGGATCATGTGTGAGACCCCCCGCCCAAAAAATGGTTATACAGTGTTTTGGAATGAAACCCTTCAAATATAATTGTGGCAGGCAGGGTCAGGGTCAAGTGTTGGTTGGGAAATGAGAGCCGGCCTCCAACAAGAAGCACATGATAAAAATCAACTTTCATATATCAGTGTCCTGCTTTGTTAGTAGAATTTAAACCTGCTTAACCTGAAGAAGATTAAACATGTCTGAGGAGCTGGTTTCATGTATTGTTAAATTCATTGTGCTTCCTAAACAGACAACATAAAGTTTCCCTATTGTCTATTGTCCTGTGTGCAATGCTGTGACACACCAGAGGTCAAAATAATAATCATAGGACAATTGTTTTACATAAAAGATACATACAGTAACAGCCTTTTGAAAATAAAAGGATAGTACTGCCCTGTCAAGTGTACATATATGTGATTAATTGGTCACTGACACCTCCAGTTTAATTTATCACATAAAACATATTTTGCATTAAGAAGTGATATCCTTAAAGACTGGTCAAGCCGTTATGGGATAGATAATGTATTGGATGATTTAAGCGGTGTCTTGGAATTACTCCAAGGTTAAGTGGTAATCCCATATCCATCAACACTTGAATCACAATACAAATGACCTGGACTATGTATTTATTGGAAGGAGCACTTATGGAGCTTGATAAGTATCATTCACCAGCCATTACCCTATGCTCAGAAAGATGATCTATGAGAGCCATTTGCATGCTAATCTCTCCATCTGCTCAATAGCCTCTAAGGTTCAATTTTGCCGCACAGTTTCTTAGATTCAACCACGAGATATAACTTCCTTAAGAAAATGATTACTGAAGTGATTTATTGGTTTTCCATGGTGTGCCAAATTCATTCTGGGACTAATGAAATGACTCATTTGTACCTTAAGGACTTAAATGAGATGGTGACATTGCGGCTTTGAATGTCATCATAAAATTTGTGCTTGACATATCTATGGCTGAGCTTGAGTAGTGCTTTTTCTTCAATACAATGGGGGCGTAAAGGTGGAAGATGACGCCTATCAGACTAACCCAAAGGGAGGTTTCAATACTTCCCTACTCATGGCTGAGACACCTAATTGTGTAGGCTTAGCTTCCTTTGAAATGTAACAAATTTTCCAACTGGTAAATGTAACAGCAATTACATCATATACATTATATTTTATATCATCAGGAACTATTTATGAAAGTTGGGAGGGGTGTCAATTTGTTCACAAAGGACATCCAAAAATAACCACGAGCTTGCGTTCAGAGTGATGTCATGATTATAATGCTCACAGTCATTAATGATGTCGAAATAGTTTCCATCTGTCTATACGATCAAGTATGAGTATGATGTAAGCTACTGATCTTTTTCTCTCTCTGTAATGCTTTAGATTACAGCCCGAACATTACAGTGTACAGATTTTGTAGGTACCTACTAGTTGGTACAAGGGAAGAAGTACAGGGAATAAGGGAGTTAACAAATTTGCTTGTAGAAGTGACGTAGAAATAAAGTACAATGAAAAGTTTTAAATTAACCAGTACACTAAGTGATAGTGAAGGACACAAAAAGCGAAACAAAACAGACATATAGATATACACACAGAGAGAAAAAAATAAGGAAGTAAGAAAAGAAAAAAACATGTATGTAGTTCATTAGTTCATTATACTGTCATGCATAAGTTTCATTTTTCTTCATCAGGTAACTTACTTTCCAGGTAGTGCATGAAGTATCCCCAATTTTTTTGCAAAATGAAAGGCTCTCCAGCCATTGATTAACAGTTGGTGCTTTTTCATTGAAGGGCAATACAATATTTTACCTGTAGTATACAAAGGCTGACCAATTTTTACTTCAGATTTGGATGATTTCATATCATCAGGAAAGAGTCCCAAGATTAAAAGATGTGGGCAGAGAGGCTTAGCCTATATGTCCATTGACAATAGCTTTTTCATTAAAAATGCCAAACTACGTGTGGCATTGCTGGTCTCTAACATCAGTTTTGATCTTCAGATGGATCTTACAATGGATCCAAGAGCTACATTATTGTTACGTAGTATTTTCATCATCATTATTGTGATTAGGTATATAAAATGTACGTGTTTCTGCAGTGTCATGGTTAACTGACCCTGGCCTTTTATCTACTCTGCCAAGCATGTGAGGGGGTTCAGACGGTCTAGACCTTAGGGTGTCTTAATTTCTTGAGCTATGCTATGTTGGGAACTGGTGCTGACTGGACTTTGTTGTTTAAGGAAGAAGACATGATCGCTAAGAAGAGCCACTCATGCCCCTCTTTGTGACCTTGTTTTCTTGGGTATAACTAGGCTGTACTATACTAATAGTGTATGTTTTTTCTGCATCCCTCTTAACTACAATGTTGTTACCCCCTTAGTCCCTAAAGTCTTGTCTGTGTGTTACCAACCCTCTACGTCACGTCATTTCAGTGTTTTCAAAGATGTTGCCAATATATCATCATGTAAAGTTTATTTCTGTTACCAATGTAAGCAGAAAATTATGTCCAAAGCTTCCAACCACATGTATAATGCATAAACTTTTAACTGCCAAGTACAGCAGTAGCAGTCCTGGCATTTTACGTTGTCTTAAACAAAGGCTTTATATATCCAGTAGTCTCTCTCAGCCAGTCAAATCTGTTTTATCAATATGTTCTCTACCAGCTTCATTATTCTGGAAAAAACAGTCCTGTGCTGCAACCTAATAAAAACTGTAGAAAAAGTTTTCAAACAGCACAGAAAAAGCGGCATCTAATTCTGGAAGTAAGAAGAAATTAATCTTTCTTCTAGACCTAAAGAATAACTCTGCAAACCAAAGTATACAAACACTGAACTCCTACGGAAACCTCTAAATGTTTACAACAAATTAGTGTTGTTGGCATGTTTAGATGTTGCAAGAGGCAGTTTGTAGGAGCTGATCTCCATTGGAGCTTTTACTATACTAGTACACAGAACTATTTGTTTCTATTAATAATACAGTGCTACTGGAGTACATTATAGAACCAGGTTGGTTTTACAAATAGAATAACAGAAACCATTTGTAAGTTCAACTGATGCTGGTCTGAAAAGCACCATTTGGTCCATTTAACTCCCAGAAGGAGAGAAGGTGGATGTGCCACCAATGTTTCTTAAGTAATTTTATTACAGTCCTGCTTTTAGTTTTAGTTAGTCTTTAGTTTTAGTTTAGTATTGGTTCCTCTTGTGGTTTCCAGGACAAAAACATTTATTCTAAGTAATAAAATGATCTGCTAAATCATGTTGTTCTTTTGGGATATTTTTTTCCGGTGTGGCGATGCACTCTTGGTGCGGTCTTGGTGTTAAATAAAGTTCAATACAATAACATAAAGTTATTTTCTTTTACGTCCTTCCTCCCTTTGCAGACAGGACAGCACAAGAACAAGCTGTGAACCATCAAAACCAAATAAGGGAAGTCCAGCTGGCTGCAAAGCATACATCCGGTAGACTCTTAGTAAAGACCAATAACAATCTAATGCAGATGTTGCATTTTGCAACCTGGGCAGGTTGATGCTTCTAAGCTTTCAGCTTGCAACGTGATTCTTCGAATCAGGATGGATGTCATTACTAATGAGGCAAAGATAAGAGCTTCCCCCAAAGAAAAGAGCTCTTGTTCATTAATCTGATGCTGGTGTGATCAGACATCTCTTCCACAAACATGGGGACTGCAGTGCGTAGGAGGAAATCAAAGAATCTTGCACTCTGGAGATCACTTGTACTCGCTTTATTAACAACTCTCATCAGGTAAAATGTATACAGTGTACAGAAGGGGAGCCGGCGGTCTCTCACCAGCCTCTCAAAAAGCACAGTAACTTTCACCCTGTGTATGTCTGTTGTATTTTCAAGGCAGGCAAACTGGATAAACAAGAACGCATCAGCGAGGACTGCTGGACGAGGGCTCGGCCAAGACAGACTGCTAAGACAATTCTTGTGTGTGATCCCTGGACAGGCTGCATCCTGTACTGAAACAGAAACACACCAGTATCTTTGCTTAGCTCCCCTGACAAGTCTTCTTACAAGACATCAAATCAGCAAAACAAAGTAGCAGTTTTCACACAAAACTTGCTGTGTTTAAATGTCCTTTTATTGACATAAGTTTACAACACTGGGACAGGTTAGTTGCAGGAAGTAATTAAAATATGTTATCTGCAGGGCCTGAAATAAGTTCAAGTACATAATAACTGCTGCGGAGCTCCCATTACTCCTTCCTCTCCAGCACAACTGCTCTCTACGCTCTACTCTGTACACTCTGCATGTACTTAATCATAACTTTTTTGCACGGCATC
Source organism: Siniperca chuatsi (assembly GCF_020085105.1). NCBI lineage: Eukaryota > Metazoa > Chordata > Actinopteri > Centrarchiformes > Sinipercidae > Siniperca > Siniperca chuatsi. The sequence goes on from NC_058042.1 coordinate 18,117,780, forward strand.
TGAGGCCTTTTATTTGACAAGACTCAGATAAGAACATGCCCAAATTACAGTACATTCTGCCTGCAGGTCGCCAGGAACCAAACATTAGCCCTGCCAGAATATTACTGCTGGAAGGCCTCTTTTCAGTTGATATCACATTTTCCAAACAAATTTGCATTTAATCAAATTACCCAAACTACACGTGGCCAACCTGGGGCCTTTGGGGCCATCTGGGACCATCAGTCTTGGTACTAAGAGTATCAGTGTACATTCAATGCAATACAGGTGCACTTCCTCTAAGCTAAAATGACAATAACTCATTACCTGTGATAAAAGAATATCCACAAACAAACCTATCCATCTATATGTATGATATCTTTCTCTATCATATATTATTGTTCATTATGGTAACAGACATTAGTATCTCCCCTTCACACCTGGGAATGATACTCTCATAGTGCTCTGATGAAGGCTTGTTTGCGGAAAAATCATCAGCTTAAGAAATAAAATGATTAATTGAAGCCATAGCACTGAGATTTTTTGTGATTTTGGAGTGTTGTTATCACAGTTCATGAGAATAAGAGTCATTTTTGTAACTCTCAGTGGATATCTGGTAAACCTTGAGGGAGGGAGGGAGATGTGGATTTTGATGTGTGATGCAAGACTGGACATACAGTTGCTGCTGTCTGAAAGTCAATGCTGGCCCAGTTGAGGTTAGAAACCCTTTCCTACACACGCTCACACTTTTGGAATCACTAAAATTTCTCTTTTTGCAAGACTATTACTTCATATTTCCATAATAAATGCTAGTCTGACCTTGGTACAGTGAAGGTGTGCCAAAAAACGTTTTCCAACATAAATGGTTATCTGTCACCACTGAAGAGCAGGGCTGAGTCATCACACATCCGCAATATAGCAACTAAATAATGAAGCACTGTTCGATACTAAAAATAATAAATAGATAATAAAAATGCACTGTTTGATACTTTATACGTGGTTTTTCCAGCGATCAAAGAGTTACTGTCGTAAGCTGTACTGTGACATGTGATATATTTTATAGTAGCAAACTCTTTCTGACACATTCATGTTGCACACACACACAAGGCTGAGACTTTAATTTTTACAAAGTCTGCTTAGATCCTTTCCTCCAGTAGAGCGATACAATATGAACGTCCGAGGGACACAAAATGATCTTTCACATAATAGATTAGGGGGTGCTGATTTTTCATTACAGATGATGAAAAGCTCACGTTAATGTAGCGAATGAATTAGTTTGTCCATCCATCCATTTGTCTCAGTTTCATCCATTTGCAACAATGTATTCCATCAATGCAGAGCCATCTCAGAGGATGTTCCATTTAAAAAAGCTGATATATTTAACCCCAAAATGACAACTATTACTCCATTATGATAAATCACAGCTTATAACCAGATATTCCAAGGGAAGCAGCATCCTGTCCATGTGAGCCATCTGGATGAAGCGACCATGCTTTTAAGGACGCAAAAGGGAAAGAGAATAAGGAAAGTCTTTAAACCAATCTGGGTCTCTGCCAACCTGCCTCTAACCTTTGCTCTTTTGGTTTGGGAGTTAGCTAGTTTCCTTTTTCCTCTGACATCACTCTCCAGGATTCACACAATGATAACATGGCCCCGATTGCATGACATTACTGCTTCCTTGAATGCACATGGGAGAATTGTGTTAAAAATCCCTCACGACTACAGGCTAACTGCAGTTTCCAGCGAGCACCAGCTGCACAGCTGGTGTCCATGGGAGAGACAGAACGGATACACAAATTCCAGACTGTTATGAGGCAGGGAAATACATTTCCTTGGGCAAGATTTCTCTTACAGCGCAGTATACTGCTCTATAGTGTGTCCTTACGATTATGGTATCATATGGCAAATGTTACCTCCTCTTAAACCACAGATATGCAACTATATAAGACCATCAAATGTGCATGATGTTGTAGCTGAATATATATATGTATATATATATATATATATATATATATATATATATATATATATATATATATATATATATATATATTCAGCTACAACATCATGCACATATATATATAACATTAGATACCATTAGACATTAGATCAGATGACTAGCATTCCCACAACATTACTGCATTTTACTTCCCTAAATAGATACATTGGGACTACTATTTGCACTATAGCTCTGCCTTCAAATTAGTCCCACATTGGAAGGGATTCCTCTTTATTTAAAAGTTGATGGATTTAACGACAAACAAATTGGAGTCATTCCTTGCCAGCTTTGAGAACTGAACCCTTTGTTGTCTTAGTAAACTAGCTTTACATTGCAATAAACCTTACAGAGCGCTTAAACTCCTGCGTTTAATATGTTCAGACCCCCAGGGAGCCTGGTTCTGAAATTTAAAGCAAATTGCAGCTTAATATAAGTGTTTTTTTCTCCATGTCTCAGATCTTAATTTGTTGTTGTAGCCTATTTCAGAAATATAAGCCAAATACTAAAGTAAAGCACACACAAAGAGGGAAGAAAAAATGCACCTTGTGTGATTTATTTTTTTTATTTATTTTTTTTGGTAACGCAAGCCAGATGTGACCGGGACCATGGAAACAGGTGATGATAGCATTACACTGGGATTGCAAACAGATGGAGAAGGGCTTGAACCTATTCTTGTGTCATTGTCGGGGTCATAAATAAAGATTTTTTTTTCCTCTGATGAAACAATTTCTGCACTACAGCAACTTTAGGTGTTGTGTAAACAAGAGGAGGCCTCTCTCAGGGGTCAAATCTTTTTATAAGAACCAACAAAAACCTATGCATTTTAACCAAAAAGAGTGTTGTGTCTGCTTGAAGTGTAGCTGGCAGGGGTGCTTGTAGCACTTCACAGTGAAAAGCTGAGGATTAGCTCAACTGAGGCCCACAAGACTTGTGTGCCACCATAGTTCAGTATATCTGCAAGTTTATAGTGTGCCATGTGTAATTGTGGGTGTAGTTATGAGCTGATCGCTGCAACAAAGTCTTGTTGTCAAGTTCTGTCACCATGGTGTTTCGCCAATTTGGACACTCCAGTTTCCGCAGCAGGGAGACTCCTCTTGTTTCCCTGCCACAGTAAGTGTTCAGGACATAGGTCTGCTTCACATCAGGTGAATATATCGCTTGTCTCCAGCAATCAGCCTTGATGAAGAAACTGGTGGAGCTGTCCTGGGAGACACAGGAAAGCCACTGTACGTGTTGGACAGGCCTCAGAGCAGGAGAGGACACTGTGCAGACCTGTGCTGAATGGCAGGCTGGCCACCCCTGAGAGATGATTATTTAGTGAGCAATTACATCGTGCAGCACTGAACCCCCAGAGTGTTCATCTTGTGACCTCATCTCAAGAAGTAAAGTTTTGCATGTTAAGCAGGAGTGCTCAAAACTGACCATACATCTGCAGTTACATAAAAAAGCACAAATGCAGCTAAATCAGGACCATTGAGTCACAACAGCATGTGTGTTTCAGAAGTTGTAAAGTGTTTTTTATATCAGTTTGGAGAATTATGAACAGATAGAGTGACTTTAGTGGCTTACAGAAAAGAGATTTTTACATTTGATGTTTTCCAGGCTATCCCTGGAGCTACCACAAGAGAGCACAGCTGGCTGACTCTCCCACTCACTGCTGAACCTCCCCCTTTGTCACACACAGGTGTAAAAGCCCAGGCCTTTAGCACAGATTCATGCTGTCACAGCTTCAACAGCCACCCCAAATGGGGCCTCCCATTCTGCCATTTGGGAAAGTGGACTTTCACAGTAATGGACACTTAAGAAAGCAACACCTTAGGCCAGCATGGTGCCACAATGTGACAAATAGTGTGCTCTTAAATCATTAAATTACAGAGTGAAATGATTTATTGGCCTCTGTAGCAGACAGCGTTATCCAGGGAGCATTAAAGATGCTCTCTGTTTTAGATTTCACACATTCTGTAACATGTTTATGCAGCTGGATTGTTTTATTGGAGCAATTGAATTAAGCTGTGATAAGTGAGCTGAAGTACCATGCTCAAGGGTACAATAGAAATGCCACACCTGTCAGTGCTGTGTGCTACGAGTTACGAAAACTTTATCTTCACATCAAGTCAAATATTCTAACAAAACATAAAATTTGGCTTTTGAAATTCATATTTCAGTTTCCTGAACTTGAGTTTGTAAAAGCTTGGGATTTCCTAGTCTTAAAGACTATTACCACAGTCTACTTGGATCTTACAAGGCCTGTTACACACATTTATTTTGTTCCCTACTTTTCCCTCCTTCTGGAGCTGTGGATTAAGTGCTACTACGGTTGAAAAAAAAAGCCAAAGCTTAGTTGCGGTCTGCTCGAGAGGATCAACTCATTTCCCTTACCACACAACACAGTGTGCTGAGAGCAGAGCTTGTCTTAGAAGATCAATGTCTCCTCTTTTGTCGCATCAGTCATGCAGCTTCTGCGTTGCACAATGGCATAGGGGTGGTTGGTGGGATGGTGGGACGCTTGACTGGAAAGCACAGAGGATCACCTGAACGCCTGCTGGTGCCTGGGGATCACGCACACACACACACACACACACTGATTGTGTCTTTATCTGTCTAGTGACAGCAGATTTGTTTGAATGTTTCTTTATTTCTCCTCCCCCTCCTATAGAATGAGTTAATGTGCTTTATTCGACTTTGACATACAAAACCACATACACTATAATGTGTAGTAAGCTGCTAGTTGCTCAGAGGATTATTTGAAACACTAACGTGCAGACTTCTCTCTCAGTTTTGTTGAAATGATAAAGCTGTTATCCATTATTAAGTTTGCTTGTTCATTAATTGTACCGCTTTTTTCCAATCATAGGACTACCCACCCTTACATTTCCATCCACCTCATCTGACATGTTATTATAATCTGTAAATGTTTTGTCTGTTCATAATATATGTCAGATATGAGGCCTGTGGGTGTCAAAGTTTCATGTTGATTTGTTTACACTTGGGATATTCATGAATCATGTTATCTCTGCAGTTGTTAAGAAAAACATTGAAACAGATTTTCAAGTTAATGAGCAAAGTCGAGACTTTTGGACTGGATAAAGGTCCAAAAGTGATTTTTAATGAAGTATCTTAAGTTTTGTTATTTTATTGTATGAGATTCCCAGCTTCCCACATTTCTGTGCTGATACAAAAACCAAAGAGCAGTTTCTATGTTTATCTTTCTCTCATAGCCTCAAAAGCAGTTAACAAGAAAGGAAGGGAGACCAGAGCTTAACGTGCAACTGCACATTCTCATTAAAAAGCGGTTGCTAAGACAAGATAGAGAAACAAAATAAACAATCAGCGGTCACATCATTCTTCATCCCTAGCAAGAATGTAGAAGCTGTCGGACCGCTGGGATCCAGGGGCCTGTTAGTGATGACACTTCTGATCTATTTTTTCTGCAGCCTCTCAGCCTTGACAAAGTCCAGCATCAGTGGATTTCTCTCTCTCTCTCTCTCTCTCTCTCTCTCTCTCTCTCTCTCTCTCTCTCTCTCTCTCTCTCTCACACACACACACACACACACACACACACACACAGGCCATTTGTTTTGTTACTTGCTAAATGCTACAAGGTGATTATCAGGAAAAGGGGGGTGACCTTCTCCATTTTCTGCAGGAACCAACGCGTTTTAATAACTCTGGTAGGAAGGTCGAGGAGTTCTCAGGCCTCCTTGAACTTCACAGAAGTGGTTCAATGTTGATGAGCCCACCAGAAAGGCAGAAAATGCGTTATAACTACATGTCACAGATATATGAACCTTTTAAATGAAAATATGACGAATAAAAATGTGAACAGACTTTAAAAATCAGTGTCTTTAAGAAAGCTGTACATTAACATTTTGAGATGTTTCTCTTCCACTGTTTGTCGATACACATTTTGTAACATTTTTAAAACTTCAAAACATTGTTTAAAAAGACAAGGACACCAAAGTAATGGATACTAGAAAGGCAAATTTGGAAATTATGTACATTCCTGAAAACAAAATGCTTCATTCATTCAACAACTGTTAGTGTTTAACAATACTAGTGGGATAACAACTTTATTTTTGTAAAAAAAAAAAATGTTTCAAAGAAAAGCCATAATTTAATTTCCTTTATGGTTTTTTACCTCTGAAATCTGTACAAGTTGAATTTCACTGGATGATTCTTTTAATAAACTGGTGGGAATTGAAAGTTAGATAGATTAGAGTTACTTCTATTGGCTAGGATGTTTAAAGACATTAGTAGTGCATGGGAGTCCGGTGCATGAGGCTGCAGCTAAAACAAGGCTCTCAAAGAACTTTTTCTTCTTCTTTTTTTCAAAGTGCATTTATTCAGAATTGCCAGCGTTGCTCTTTCTACAGGTCTCCAAAAGACTGGTTTTACACTGTCTACACGCATTACTCCCATAGTCTGTTGAAGGCTGATCCTGTCACCCACATCTTTCCTGCAGCCGGGCCACCCAGCCTGGATGTGCCTCCAACATGTCATCCCTCTGTGTGGTCCTTAACAAAAGAGAATCAGAGAGACAGAGGGAAGCACAGCAGTGCCAACCAAGAGAGAGATGTTTCAAAATATGACAGTGTCATCTCTGTGAAGGGAAGAAACAAGAGTGAAGAAGTGTGTGAAGTAATAAACCAAGCAGAGCCTGAGGTAAGTTCAGTGGTGCTGTCAGGTGAATTTCAACCTTTTAACTGATGAAAATATTAAGTACATAATTAAGAGCAAAGTAGAGAGTGAAACAAGAGGTGTTCAATTTCATTTATTTTGCCTTTATTTATTACTTATTACCAGATATAGTCATATTTGGTCATTATTGTTTCTTATTTGGTTTATCCGCACAACAACACATAGAAAAGCAAAGTGTCCAAAAAACACAATGATAAAAAAAACATTAAAGGTGCTATTGATGACATCCAGCCACTAGATGACGCACTCCCCTTCCCCACTTCCATTTCATTCCAGTGGTTGAACAACCTGCATATTTCATGGTCAAGTGGAGTGAGACTCAGAACGGTAAGCTGAAGCTAAGGTTTGCTAGCTAGCTCAGAAGAACCTTAGAAGAAAAGTGGCCACCTTGGCACGGCTTTTCAGCCTTTAAACTCCTTCAGCTGATTCCAATGAGCAACAGCTGACCCAATGTTCACCCTCGTCTTGCTCCTCATTTTGTCACTTGGGATTGGTATCGGAGTTAAGCCGGGCGCTTGCCGTCAAACTTTTTCCCTTTTTTCCACACTAACTGACAACTACTAAGACTCTTGATTGTTGACAACACAGAGATACCATGTGATACCAACGTTGTTATACTATTGGCTCACAAGCCTTGTTAGAAGCAGGAACCAAACGTCAGACATCTCCCACAGAGATAAACAAAATATTCTTTTGGACTCGTCAAAATTTTTAAAATGATGAATAAACAATCATCTTTTTTTTTAGGAAAAGTGATACTTTTATTCCACACCTTTCTAAAAGCTCTGTGGATGTTTTATATTTTTTAAATCATTCGTCTACATAAAAATGTTATCAGTAAAACCTTTAACTAAGATGTGCCAGTGAGATAAGACATCACAGTTTGCTTACAAACCAAACAAAAGCAACTAAACAATTATATGCCAATGAAGTAAAATAAAATATGAAACACAACGTTACTAAATGCCAAAAACAGTTTTGCAACCAATATAATACTAAAATTATATTACACCAGATTTACAATCGCAAACTGTCAGAAAGATGAAAAATAGAAAGTGACTACAGTGATGTGAGCTAAAACTGTCTTGTACATGTAAAATTTGTGGTGCTCAGTCGCACACTTTTGCAATTTAGTATTTTTGTGGTGATTCCAATGTATTTTGTGGTCCTTTGTGGTTGTTTCTGGTTGATTTATTTGTCAGTTGATGGATTAAATAACCTTAACTGCCATCAGGCTCATTTGTAATTTGCAAGATAAAGATCTCCAGGTCACAAGATAGATATCCAATGTCCTGAACATGTTTTGTGTTAGGGATCCATTTTGGGGGCTGATTGATACCAGCCCACTTCTGTGATTTACGCAACACTACATTATAGTATGGAAAGATAAGAGTGGTGGAAACAAATTATCTGCAGTGCATGTTGATTGTCCAACTTGCTATCTGAGCTCCAGTGTTGCGTTGAAACGCTTTTCTCTCATTATTACAGCTGAGGTACTGTAGTCTGCAGAGTAAAGTATACACATGACACTCATAACTATTACCAGTCCTCAGTGCCTCATTTGGCTTTCTGATAGTTGAGCATTTGTTTGTAGCCACGCTATTATTGTACTTACAATGAATAGTTTAAAATAACACTATTTCTAATTATTTAAAAATGTTAGCTATTTTGTCTGATATCTGGTTAATGCTAAATCTTTTAAAAATTGTTTGATTTAATTTAAATACATTTAATTTACAACACAGTAAATCAGTAATTTATGAAATTTTGAGGAATTTTGTGGTTATGAAGGAGAGAAAAGGGCCAAAATGGCACTGTCTAGAAAAAGAAGGTGTACAAAGTTTTGGTTTTTGGCACATTTTATCTTTCTCAGGGGAAGACAACATCTGATATAGGATTTTGGATGGGGGGATGGGGTATATGACAGGTTGGCTCCTCACCTGTAATCCAGAGGTCAGCGTAGGAAATAGACAAGGGCTACTCTGTGTTTGTACATCTATAAAACAATACAGTGCCACCTCTTGTCTTGTCTTCTCTTTTCTTTTCCTTTCTTCTCTTCTCCTTAATCTTAAATTAATTTTGAATTCTTGACATCCACACATAATAGTTGTAATCAGAAGCCAAGAGCACACCCATATACCTGGCACACTTGACTGCAGTTTAGTAAGATGGAGCCAAGTGGAATGAACAATGACTTAATAAAAAATAATGTGCAAATAGAAATTAATAACTGACAGCATCAACTTCACAACAGTAACTGGATCAACTGCAAAACGCAATGTCATTAATTATTTGTCCATGACAAACACAACAAAAATAATGAAATAAAGATGTACTCTGGTGCAGCACTCAAAAAGCTTACAGTAATTTACCCTTTGTCTTCATGGTAGGAAGTAAAGTCATCTTGCAGTAAAGCATTGTACAGTTATATTTACATTGAACACAACACGTGTTACAGACCTTATTTCATGGTCTGTCTGCTATAATAATGGCCTCAAAGCATAGTACATACATTATGTGGCAGAAGTTACATCCTTTTTAAAATGTTTTTTGGCAATGTCTGGATTGACAATTAGGTGTAGCCTATATCACAGCTATAGTGTATTACACCTTATCTAAGGGGCTTTACTTGACATGTATGCTTCAATATTAAATCGAATGGTCTTTTTTCAAATTGCAAGATTTTCTACTGCAGCATGCTGCACAAGGTAGGTACAGAAACATACAGCAATATTCTTGTCCGCTTAACATTTATGCCACAGATGCATCTATCTTCTGTTATGAGCTAGAGACTGCTACATGCTTAACTTAAAGATCAGTTAACACAGAGAAGAAACTGAATCCTTGCTTAAGACATTTTTACCCAAGCTCCCTCAATATGGATGGAAGCAAGAAAATTCAAGTTTGATAAGATAATATTAAAGGCTACATTTTTATGTAGATGAATATTTAAAAAGAAATTACACCAAAAGAGCTTTTAGTTTTTATAGTTCCCTCAAACAATGTAACGTTATAACGAAGATGTGTATCAGAGGGGATTTAGAAGTGGGCCAGGGTCCGACATAACTGATGGCCCGGGGCCAGTACAAGTTTATGCAGGGCAACTTGATTGGTCACTGGTCCGTCCGGGCCAGTGGCGGACTGGTAGCCTTATGAAGAGACAGTCGCTCTTCTTTAAGAACGGAGTGGACGTGGGATCTCGATATATTACCAATGTGTCATGTCAAAGGTAAATTTAAGTTCAGAACCACTGTAAATCTGCTCATTATAGTGTTTAGACCCAAAAAGTGACTGTTATAGAGGATGATCTTATATAGCAGTCTAACGTTAGCCCTATTATGAGACACTTTGCTGAGGGACTTGTGGCTAGCTAGCCATGTAGCCAGCTGCGTTACTCACATTAATATAAAAATGTGGCGCTCATCTCTTTTTTTATAATCCGCTATGAGATATATTTTCAACAAGAAAACACTCTGACTAATGTTAGGTCAACACTACGCTAACACTAACGCTAGCTACTTCTTACTTATTGTCATATTTAGCCATGCACAGTTCTGCTTTCATTTATCCAAGTTTTGAGATATTTGTCTGAGAATGTTCCTGCCATGCTAATGGAGGAAAACTGAATTTAATTTGTAGTGCTCACTGTATTGAAATATTGCACTTCTCAGAAGGTCTTGATAAATTAAGTGGGGCTTGATATATTAATTCAATTTGAAGTCATGGGCACTGTGTGTGGGTGTGATATTTTTAGAACTTTATAAGTGGTGTGTTTTTGGAGCAGATAAGTTTGAAGGAGCTGGCAGGATGTAGGACACACAGTAAGCCCTGCACACTCCACAGGTGGTGATGCCACTGGAACCCGAGGATCTCACTTTCAGCTCATTCTTTCCTCCATACCTCCCTGTTTCGAGTGAACCAAGGGGTAAGAAAAAGATTCTGTTCGCTCATGGCTCGTGATGTGTTTTTCTGGGCAGACTTAGAGGAGTCTATGTAACGGTTGGGGATTACTATTAAATGACACTCTGCTGAGAGAGGAAAGCTCTTAATTCAGTTTCTTGGTGTGTTTTTGTTTGCCTCATTGTTGACATCTTTCAGATTTAATGGGCAGAGAGGCTGAAACCTGGGAGAGAATATTAGTATGAAAAAATGCTATTTAAATAGTACACTGAACAATAGATAATCATCATCTTAATGATAGGAAAAATAATAATGTTAGATGAATTAATTAACAGCAAGTGTGTCAACTTCTTTCATTACTTCAATGAATGAGGCATTGATTAACAGTAATAACGTATGTTGATCGCAGCAGAGTTCCACAAACAAATTAATTTCACAACCTGGAATTTCTTCACTTATAAGTCCTTCCAGTCTTAGGGAATAACTTTGTTTGTAATGTGCAGACACAAACTCCAAAATATGTTTAGATAGGACAACTCAGCTAAATCCTTGCACCACATGTGAACAGTGTCACAGATAATTACCGCTGCTACATTACACAATACAACACATTCAGTATGTCCAAACCTAAAGTAATTCAGCATGTGGCAAACTCACACACAAGTAATAACATGAGAAAGTGAATGGATATAAACAATACCATAATATTAAGACATCACGGGTGAGCAGCTGGGTGACTTTCAGCCACTAAACGGTGCTGCTCTGGTCTGCAGAGATCCTGCTAATGATCATTCATGTGAACTCCATATCCTGTCCCAAAACCTCCAGCCTATTTATCTTTAGTTGGTTTCACTCTCTCTCTCTGTCTCTCTCTCACACACACACACACACACACATTCATTCAGTCACACTCTCCTCTACGCCCTTGTCTCTTTCCTCTCTCAAACATGAGACAGTAAGTGCATACATAAGCAAGCATTCATATGGTCTCTTAAGAAGCCTATTTTCTGTCAGCGCCTTCATTGTCCGATTAAGCTATCCATATGTTTGTGAACAACAAACTACAAATGCCTGGCCTGCAAGAAACAACAGTGTGTTCCTCATCATTTGTTGTGAAAACAGTCCCTCTGTTGGCCTCCCTGCCCCCAGCCTGCATTTCCCCCACTGTAAATCATGATGAAATGGCTTACAGGTGTCAGGATTAAAGAATACTCTCAAAGGACTTTGGGCCACAGACACAGTCACAGCTGCTTCTCTCCTTTTGCCAGGTCCTTTATTGCCATTTGTTTTCTGTTTAGTGTGATGGTCTTGTAGTACCAGTGCTGGGTTGGACGAATGGCCAACTGCCAGAGGCTTGAGACCACAGTCCATGGAGCTTTGCCATAACTGCTCTGACATATACAGTCCCTTTAAGCTAATGAATAGAAAAGCATCCATCCCTCCCAGGGTGTTAAGCATATCTGCCTGCTGTCAGTAAACAGTATGCAACTTTAATAACTTTCATTTTTTTCTGAGAACCAGCATTGCACTGTGCCAGTGTTTCTGGAAGCAATAAATACCTATCACTTCTCAGCAGAAACTGGAGCAAATATAAAGTGGATTATTGTTGTCTTTATGTGATTATGCTGCCCATTCACTGATTGGCATAATTGAGAATTAACCAAAATTAATCATAATGTATCCCCTAAGCATCCCCCTTCTCTAGGTGAAATCAATGACAGAAAGAAAAGCTCCATTGTGTCTTTAAATGCACATTTCTTAAAGGAAAACTATGGTTTATTACAACTTGTGTTATTTTTGTAGCTCTGGTCATCAGTGCTGTCAGCAATGATAACACTGTACTCACCAAATTGTTATCTTGAAATGTGGTGCATGGTTAGTCAAATTTATTTGGAAGAGAAAACGAAGGCAATGTTCTTTGTAAACATCCATCACAGTTTACAGACCAACGTCCGGGTTCAACTTTGACCTCCCCTACCTGCTGTAGTCGTGCACACTTATGGTTTTCCTGTGCAATGAGGGATTATTAGCGATGTTATGGGAGTGCTCACTTTCAGATTTACCTCCAAGTAAAGTGGTAGCTAATTTGGCATAACTGTTGGCTTGTTTACAACCTGTCTGATCGTCTGACTACCTGTTGCCCTGTTGGACGTATTTTTAGCAATGTTGCTGTGTTTGGAGATAACACACACTAAATACTTAAAACTTCAATAACTGATTTTCTGGCCACTATTTACACATCCAGGAGATAGAGAGCAACATTAGGATTCATTTGAAGTTGTGTGTTTGATGAAGTCCAATATTCACTCTTCTTTTAGCTCTTTTCTCTCTCCACCAACTCTGGAGGGAAATGACTGACTCTACTCTTTAGCTGCTAAATGCTTCACTATTTTCACCAACCACTAACAACTGTGTCTGTGTCAGTTGCAGGCTGAAAAACCAGAACAATGAGCTGAAGCACATTACAAAGTTCCATAGAGCTGAGGGGAACTGCAGAGTCGGATAATAATTTTCTGGGGTTTCATCACTGCGAGCAACTCCTTTCATGTATATGTCATATGATCTGTGGTTTATATAAAGACAGATCTTTCTCACAGCAGACAATTTGCTTGTCACGTGTAACATTAATGATGGCTCTGTTCCATTTAGGTACCCTGGCAAGCCATGAGCCAGTGAGCCAGCAGGACCCTGGCACTGGAGCAGCTAAATGGAACACAGTTATCGTTAATGTTATTAACTACACCTGCGTTTGACAAGTCGAAGTGCTGTGAGAAACATCTATTTAAAAAGATTAGTGAGTAACTGAATGAAGCATTAGCCCATATCTAAATAACATGGTGTGCACTACATAATTTAATATCATACACTGTAATCTTTAAAGCCATTTACCTGTAAAAACACAGAATTAAGTTTGATTACATTATGATATAGCGAAAACAAAATCACTCTTAATCAATGAGACTTGAAGGAACGTTTCCTTCAAAACATCACTGACACCAAAGCAAGGAGGAAATATAATAATTTGTTTAGGGAGTTTGGGTTAGTATGTAGGTGTGCCAGTGAAATGAGTCTGTGCAGATCAGGCTGCTGAGTGCAACTTGTTGGACCACCTGTATATAGTGTAGAGCTGTTCCAAGCACGTATCAGCCACACTTCACATGCAAGTTTGACGTAAAATTAGTGTTTAGAGTGCCAGCCCTACTTTTATCATACTTGACCAACATAGTTATAATTATGATTACCTTGCACCTTGAGTCCAAAACCACTATGAGGTATTATATGAGGTTGTTGAGCAGTGATGAGCACCACTCCTGCAAGGCCAAAGGGAAACTGGATACCCACTGGGATTAAATAGGGTGAGTCTGAGGTTTCCTTCAGTATACTGTACGTTCCTCACAATGGGTGCCTTCTGGACAGTGTTCTTTATTTTTTTAAGTGTATATTGTCCATCTTTTTAGTTAATATAATACATTTTTACTTAATAAAGCCATTACATTAATGTTAAAAAACATTAAACCTGCATTAACCTTATAATTAACCTTGTTATATGTTTAATATTAAATGTGTATGGTTCACTCCTACTGTCAAACCTACTGTTTCATGTTTTCATTTGAGGAAGGTTAGTCTCTTCACAGATCTGATGCTTTCATCTGCCACTATTTTTTGTCTTCTCTTCAGTGAAGCAGACGCTTCAGTAGATGTTTAAGTCACATGATTCATGTACATCATGATTCATTTGCTATGTCTGTTTCCACTGCACTTTCTTACATTTTGCTTTTATTGATAGACCAACTTTTCTACCTCAGCCAAGCATAAAAAAGGTGGAAACGCATCTTGTGTGACAACACTATGGTTAAAGTTTGGTTAGGGTTGGGCACAAAAACGACTTGGTTAGGTTTAGGGAGAGATCAAGTATTTTGTTAAGATTAGGGAAACATTGTGGTTTAGGTTATACTTTGTTAAGGTTATGGAACGATCGTGGTCATGCTTTCAAATGGAAAATGAACAACAGTCTCCAAAGTCCAATGTTTTGTTGACCCAATCATCCACCCCAACCTCCTCCCTACACGGACTTTGTCGCTCTATAATGGGGGTGCCCAATACGTCGATCGCGATCAACTAGTCTGCCATGCTAGTAGATCGTGTGCCATTCAAAGAAATGCATCCTTTAATGTCAGATTTTTCAAATTTTTGTCCCTCCTTCTTATGGCTTCTGACACTTGATTGACATAAAGAGCGGCCAATATGCTGCTATTGAGAACTTTGTCACCATAACAACTAATGGTAACGCTTTGGATTACAGCCCGCAACGTACAGCATAATCACTCCATCTTCCCTGAAACGTCCAGATTTTTGTTCAGTTTTATGGTCGTACTGTACCCTGTAATAGTAATAGAGTAGGTACCCAGTAGTTAAATAATAACTACAGTATAAATTTTCTCTAAATTCCTCCCAAGCACCCAGATTATTGCTCAGTAGGTCATACATAACCTGTATAATAGAATAGGTACCTAGTAGTTAAGAAATAACTGCAGTATAAGTTCTTAGCAAGATCCCAAATTGTTACCTCCTTATTCCATAACTTGACATTTTGTTCCCCAGTACCTACATATATGTATTGGTACATACTGTACTGGTACACCATTAGTACAAAAGATTACACCGTAACTCTGGAGTAATTATACTGTAGGCTATGTTGTGGGCTGTAATCTAAAGTGTTACCCAAGTAACGTATGGTCTCTTGCAGCTTCTGTAGTCAGAACTGCGCAGAAAACCAGAATGAACAGATAACTCTAGTGAACTAACCTAGCCTACCAATTTAAATTACTATGTAATAGCAAAAGAACAATATAAAAATGAGTGCAGAACCAAGTAAGAAGCCGAAACCTTACCACTTCCATGAGGAATGGGGGGAAGTTTTTTTCCCTCATGTCCTATTCTAAGTGCGTTTGCCTAATCTGCCAAACTAGCATCGCTATTCCGAAAAAAGGAAATGTTGAGAGGCACTTTCGAACCCTACATAAGAATTACGATAGCAACTTCCCTGCCAAAAGTGAGTTGAGAAAGAGAAAGGTGAGGGAACTGAAATCAGAGTTAATCGGACAGCAGTTACTTTTCCCACAGCCAAATTCTAAAGCAAAGGAAGCCACCGCAGCATCATTCCAGGGGAGTCATATAATCATCAAACATAAGAAGTCTCTCCAAGATGGACAAATGGTAAAAGAGGCCTTCGTTGAGGCAGTAGACTCGTTGTTTCGAGATTTAAAAAATAAACCTGAAATAGTATCTGCCATCAAAGCCGTTCTGTTATCCAGAAGCACAGTTCCACGACGCTGTGAAGTGATGGCTGATGATTTGATGCAGCAACTTACAGACATAGCAAACTGCGATTGTTTCTCACTGCAGCTAGACGAGTCCACAGACCTAAGCTATACAGCGAAATTGTGCATTTTCATTAGGATGGTGTTTAAAGACATGACAGCAAAAGAGGAAGTATTAACGATGTTACCAATGAAAGAACATACTTGGGACTTTAAGTCATTCAAAGACTTTGTTGACAAAATCCAGCTCCCAAATTGGTGTCAATCACCACTGATGGAGCGCATGCGATGGTGGGCCATTCCAATGGATTCATTGCCAAATGCAAGGAGGACGCATTTCCCAACTTCCTTAACTAACACTGCATAATACACCAACAAGTGCTATGTGCGAAAATGCTGAACATGAAAAAACACGCGCAACTTGACAATGCGCGCTACACAGAGCAGATTAAAAATGTCAGGTCAGACTCTGACAAACACTTCCTAGACTTTGCTTTACTCGAGCCGATTGCTACATTCATGTGCTTTCTATTTGGAGAAGACACTGAAGATTGATTCTCTGGACTCAAAAATCGCAATACTGTTTCACATGAACTCGTCTGCGCTGGAGGATGAAATCTTGTCACTTCAGGCTGACATTCGATTGAAGTCGAGGGCCTCTGCTGGACAGTTTTGGAACTTACTCACAGAGGAAAAGTATTGAAACATGAGGAAATGTGCTGCCTCGTTGACTGCATTTTTCAGCTTGACTTATTTATGTGAGTCAGCCTTTTCCCACATAAGATCATGCTGGGCTGGTCATTTAAAAGTAGCTTGCAAGCCAAAAAAGTGTGGTCACCCCTGTGCTATAACAACATCACCTTACTTCCTCCTTTCCTCCGGTAATAATTCCTACAGCTGCTAGAGGGCTTAACTGTCACTTGAACGTAAACAAATGTAATTTTGGGGCACTTGCTGAAACAACCGATGCTGCCTTCTTCTTGGAAGGACAATCTCCAAAGGGAGTAATTTCAAACACTGCCCCAGACTCTCCTCTTCATTGTCCCTGTTAGAGAGGGACAAATCACACCTTTATCATCCCTATCAATAGTCCAGTGACATCCTGTAATTATAGTTCTGCCCACCTTCAACCTGAGCAGTGGTCTAATCAGCATAAGTGAAAACACCTGTGTGGGTGGGTGTACAGGGCCTTCAAAGTAATGTCACACAGAGAAAATCTTTGGACTTATCTGTACCATATTTATATAGAATCTTGGAGAATATTCTGGATCACTGTTACTTTACAGTAAGCAGTGCCTATCACATCGTCACCCAGTGCAGCGCGGGGGACCACGTCATGGTCCACCTGATTCCTGCATACAGGCAGAAATTAAAGCTCTGTAAACCTGTTGTGAGGACATCAAAGCAGTGGACCAGTGAAGCTATGGAGGACCTTCAGGTGTGCTTGGACTGTACTGACTGAGATGTTTTCAGGACTGCTACCAACAATCTGGATGAGTTCATAGAGGCTGTGATGTCATATATCAGCTTCTGTGAGGACTGTTGTGTACCATCTCGCACCAGTATGAGTTAGAACAACGACAAACCCTGGTGCACAGCTAAACTCAAACAGCTAAGGTTGGAAAAGGAAGAAGCATTCAGAAGTGGAGATAGAGACGGGTTTAGGCAGTCAAAGTACAGGTTTAGCAAGGCGGTGAGAGAAGCTAAACGACGGTACTCAGAGAGACTGCAACACCAGTTCTCAGCCAATGACTCTGCTTCTGTCTGGAGGGGGCTCAGACAGATCACCAACTACAAACCTAAGCCCCCCCACTCCATTAACGACTGACGCCTGGCCAACCAACTGAATAAGTTCTACTGTCAATTTGAAAGACAATGGGACAGTCCTGACACCATCCCCCATGACTCCATCCACCGGCTTGAGCCCACCAGCATAAATTCCCCACCCCAGCAGGGGCCTGGGCCTCTCCACAACTGCCCACCACAGAGGCTTCCCCCTCCCCTACTGCAACAACTACTCTCTCCATCCTGGAGAGGGACGTTAACAGACTGTTTAGGAGGCAGAACCCCTGCAAAGCAGCTGGACCAGACTCCACCCTGAAGCACTGCTCCGTTGTCCTGTCTCCGGTGTTGACCGTCATCTTTAACACCTCACTGGAGACATGCCATGTGCCAGCCTGCTTCAAATCCTCCACCATCATCCCCGTCCCCAAAAAAACCAAGGACCACAGGACTTAACGACTATAGACCCGTTGCCCTCACCTTTGTGGTAATGAAGTCTTTTGAGCTCCTTGTGTTGTCCCACCTCAAAGTCATCACAGACCCACTCCTGGACTCCCTGCAGTTCACCTACAGAGCCAACAAGTCTGTAGACAATGCAGTAAACATGGCCCTCCACCTCATCCTACAGCACCTGGACTCCACAGGAGCCTATGCCTGACTCCACCTACAGGTGGATCACAGACTTTCTGTCCGACAGGAGGCAGCACGTGAGGCTGGGGAAACATGTTTCTGACTCCCAGACCATCAGCATCGGTTCCCGTCAAGGCTGCGTTCTTTCCCCTCTGCTCTTCTTCCTGTACACCAACAACTGCACCTCCAGTCACCAGTCCGTCAAGCTCCTGAAGTTTGCGGACGACACCACCCTCACTAGGCTCATCTCTGAAGGGCATGAGTCTGCCTACAGGTGGGAGATTGACCATCTGGTGACAGTCAGAACAACCTGGAGCTCAGCGCTCTTAAGACGATGTACTTCCTGCGGCAGCTGAAGAAATTCAACCTGCCAAAGACAATGATGGTGCACTTCTACACCGCCATCATTGAGTACATCCTCACCTCCTCCGTCACCATCTGGTACGCTGCCGCCACTGCCAAAGACAAGGGCAGCCTGCAGTGTATCATTCGCTCTGCTGAGAAGGTGATTGGCTACAATCTACCTTCC
Organism: Siniperca chuatsi; assembly: GCF_020085105.1. Taxonomy (NCBI): domain Eukaryota; kingdom Metazoa; phylum Chordata; class Actinopteri; order Centrarchiformes; family Sinipercidae; genus Siniperca; species Siniperca chuatsi. The sequence goes on from NC_058042.1 coordinate 18,136,615, forward strand.
CTCCAGGACCTGTAAATCTTGCACATTCACTTGTAAATATGTTGCACATTGCACATACTGTAATTTAAACAACATGTTGTCATATTGTACATATTCTTTATTGTTTTCTTACAATATTTTTGTTTAATATTCATTAATATCTTATTGCCAATTTTATAGGTACAATTCTTGACCTGCAGTACTTGCTTTATGTTTCTTTATAATTCTTTATATTTCTACTATGTTTATTGTCAGGCATCAAAATACCAAAGCAAATTCCTCGTATGTGTAAACCTACTTGGCATTAAAGCTGATTCTGATTCTGATATGTGCTTTTATTAAAATTGACAGAGATTTAGGAGATTTAGGAAAAGACAATATTCAGTCTTCAAGCAATTTGAATCACAGTGAACATCTTTCACAGTATGTTCGGAGACTTAAATCCCCCCATTTGGAGAAATGACTCCCAGGACAGTTTTATGACCAGCTCAGTGAGTGAGGTATAAGGTATGAACAAAATAATGAAAAAACCACATGAAATAGGACTTTGAAGCGGTGACATCAAAATTACAAAGGTGATTACACAGCTGAGTCATGTTACATTCACTGCCTCTTCCCAGCATGTGTCAGACCTGACAGTCATCACCTCTAGACCTACATGTTCAAAAACACAGACAAACTGCACTGGCACAGCAGAGCACCTGTTGGGAGATGAAGCTCATAAAAAATGAAAGCCTTGAAAATTACTATGATATTGACTCAGCGCATCTATAACAGACTATATTAAAGCAGTTCCTCATGACCTGGTATTTATGTCTGTCTTTTGAAAAACCTCATGTATCCAACGTAGGACTAAGAACAAAACCATGAGCATTAAACTAAGCACAATACATCACACAGCATGCTAAAAAATATACACAGTACAAATACACTCAGTGGCCACTTTATTAGGTACACCTGTACAATCTAATGCAATTCAATAACAGCTCTCCCATGAATTCTACTTTTACAAAGCTTGTTTTTGTTGACACTATTTACATAGACAGTACAGCACAACACCACCACAACCTCAATAATATACATAAAGTTGAATCATCGCATTTCTGCAGAGCTGTGGTATTGAAATGCATTAGATTATACAGGTACAGATTGTACCCAATAAAGTGGGCAGTGAGTGTAAATGAATGCAACACTTTTTTGCCTATTTAGTATTTGTATCCCTCTACCTCTAACTGTTTCCATAATTCCCAGTCAACAGATCATCATTAATGATCCCTAATGGGAGCAAAATTTTCTGATGTGACATCCAAAATATCTGACTAAAAACAATTCATGTGACCGCATTCAAAAAGGGCTGAAGCTGAAGGTTGGTCAGGACCTGATGGTCAAAAATGATCTGCCTGTGTAATGTGTGTGGAGGGACTGAATCTGGCTGTGTGTCTCACTGTTGACATCACTTTGGGTTGCAAAAATTCCCCTTTGATTAGCAGCCATGAAATCAGAGACATATTAGGTTCAGCAGGATATTCATACTTATATAAGCATATGATCATTCAAGCATTATTAAAACTGAGAATAAAAAATGATTTTAAAAATGTGTGTGATATAGTGTTTTTTACAAATCATTATGTCCCAAGCATTAGCAAACTTTAAAAAGAGCTTGAATGAGAGCACGGATGTTATAGCTACAGTCTGACTACCAGCACCTGCCTGAAGAAGCACACCATGCAGCATGTAAAACATGTCACAGAGGAGCGCAACCTTGTTCTCTCCACCACTTCTTCCTGCATCCACGACTCCTCCACACGCTTTTTATTACCCGGTGTCATGGCACCTGTAGGGGCTGAGACAGGGATGTGTACACAAGTCAACCAGGACCATCTGCAGCCAGTAAATGTTTGCCAGAGTGTGATACATTCTTCATTGGTCATGGCCCTCTTTGTAATGTTGTTATGTTTTATGTTGACAGAGAAGAAAGAGCAACAGGAAGACCAACAGCTTTTACAAATTGAGTGACTGCATAGATGACACTCTACCCTCAGTAGAAATGAATTTTCTCATGTCCACAACCAGTGGTTTAAACCTCCTCTATCGCATCCAACAACAACAAACAGCACATGTAGTAGGTGTAAGAGCTACTGTAGAATTTGATAACTTGATCATACTACAGGTTTTATTCATGTTACTTGTAGCTTGATATCGTTTCTAATCTCTGATGTTAAAGCTCCATCTATTGATATTTCTTATTTTAACAATGAATCAAATGAATACGTTACATAAAGGCATTGCATTGACGCACCAACAGAAAACCATCCAACTAACTCTGCAGGTTAATGGAGCTTAGCCTCTTTTAGCTCATTGTTTTGGTTTAATGGCCACACATTTACTGTATGGTTCAGTCTCACCACTCTCTTGCCTATTTATTTTGGGGCTGAACTTTGTACATTCATAGTTTTTCGATGTATTGGAAGATTATGCCAAATATTTCAGATGTGCTGGTTTAGATATGATAAAAACTGGGAGCCTGTGTGTTTGTCTGAACATTTGTGTTATTTTGCTCTGCTGGACTTTGTTCTAACAGTGGCATTGCAGCTCTGCAAAACTTGGCAAGTAAATTATTAATATAATCTTTAGGAATATAGGATAATGGCCGTAACTATGAAGAGAAGACCTAGGTTTTTAACTTCTTAATATTAAAATGTTGCATGAGATATATATTTCTCTAAACCACCTCTCCCTGAGGCAGAAATGCAACCACGAGAGGGCAACACTGTCACGTTCTCTCCCCACAGCTAGCTCTTAAACATTCACTGGGTCTTTTTATTTTTGTATAATGCTCAGAAGAAGATTCTGATGGTTGTTGTCTGTGTAGTCTTCCATGTTAGAAACACACCTATTGCAGTGACATCTGACATGTTTACAGAAAACAACAACCGGGAGAGGGCGTAGGTATACAGGTAGGTAAACACCCCAACAAACTATACTGGAACTGGAGTGAAAGTGAAGTCATTGCTGTGTCTTGTTGTGTTTTTGCCCCTGAAACAGTGATTCTACCAGAATTTGTGCCTGTTTGTGCTATAAAATCCAATGTTGTCCATGTCTGTAGTTAATCCAAAACACTTTGCACACTGAAATGTAACATCTCAGCTGGAATATATTTACACAGTGAAGGAAGTCGTCTAATAAGAGGGTGTAGCTGCCTGTCTGTCTGACAGCTTCTCTCAGAGAAAACAAAACATTAATAAATAAATAAGGAAAACAGTCTGGGCCTCCCACTCCCACTCAGTCTCCTCTGGTTTATCGTATACTTGTATCCATCCATCCTGTGGGGCCAGAGCCGTGCTGCAGAGTCTGCGCTCCAACGTGCTATACTGCAATCAAAAACACCTGGCCTCTGGGCTTGGAATGGTCACAACATTACAGCATATAAACGAGCCAACTACTCCATATAGAGGCCCCATAATTGTTGGACTGGAGAGAATTTCTGCTTTTGTTTTTACTGCACGGTTTTACTATTGTTGTAAGACACAAGACCCAGGGCCAAACTTAACCGTCCAACAGAAACTTTATGAAGATAATTTTACAAACAAATAGGAATTACCCAGAAAGCTGTACTACGCTGACTCACCATAGCTGTGAGACTCAGCCTGACATGGGATATAAAATGAACTGTCCTTCAGCTTTAAGCAATTTCTAACACCCACACATATCTGTTTCACCCCTGCAACACAATAAAAAGGATTTCGCATCAACAATTTTTTGATATTTTAGAGGTTTTCTTTCATGACACTTTAAGTGAGATTTGGCAGATTTGGCAGGATTCTGAACAGCTGAATTTACACTTCTGGTGCTTGTTAGTTGGGATGTTCTCAAATCAAGGGGCATGATTTCATTCAAGCAGTAATGAAAAACAATATTATGTTGTTTTGGTCCACCCTTGTTTCTGGACAGCTTTAGATTGATGTCACAAACAACACTGGCCAAGAAATTATACCTTAACACACTGGTACTCTGCTTGATTGCCACAACTGACATTACCCAGAGTTTTATAATCCTTCGACCAGGCGATTACTGAATACAACACACTGAGATAATCAACAGTGTTTTCCACTTGTATTAGAAATGTTAGTCAGATAATGGGAAAGGATGGAAGGATGTATCAAGACATATAACTTTAATTAGTAGTAGAGGTACTTCTATCACAGTGTGGAAGGTTATGACAATTTCACGCTGAAAAATTATTGAGGGCTCAAATTTCACTAAATGTAAGATGAGGGGTGTAAACAAAGAAAAAGTGTAGTATGAAAATGCTTGAGGAGAGGGAAAAAAAGTTGGACAAAAGTGCATTGTTGTTGTAACATTAATGGGGATACAAGAATAAGAATTTTCCTCCTCATTATGACCAAGCTGCTGGGCAGGGTCTCTGGTTTCTCCCCCATGCCGTGCCCTGGCACCCCCGCAGCATCCCCACAGAGACGGCTTCCTTGCCGTGATGAGCTTTTGACAGGCCCCAAAACAGCCTGCTTAATGCTGTGCCAGGCCAGACATGGAGCGCCTGGGATGCTGGCAGCTTCTTGGCCCACACCATGCATCACGGGCCTCAACCCATTTTACCCCTAGTTTCCCTCCCCTCTCTCTCCCTCTCTCTCTCTCTCTCACTCTCTCCGCCCTTTCTTTCTAGTGCCTCAGGATTGTTATGCAAAGCTTTCCAACCAGAGATGTGGGAGTTCTTTCAAGCACAGATGTATCCAAATCATATTTGTACAATCTCCTGTCATAGAGAGAGATGTAGGTGGGGGCTGAGATGCTGCTGTTATCTGGGCCGAGCAGCCAGGTGCTGTACCAGATGTGCTTCACCTTTGAAACACAGAGACTCACAATCTGGAATCAAACCGTAATTTTAGCTCTTTGTCACAAATAACTGCTGACAGCTGTTGATCCTTCACATTCCCTCAGAGATGGTGACTGTCACTTTAAAATCCATAACAATCTTTTGATTACTATAAGTTCCTTATAGTCGCATGGCTATTAATAATATGCACAGTGACAAATAAAAACATCAATAGAAGAACAGTCTCTATGATGTCAGTAAAACAACTGTTTTTTTTTTTAAATATTTAACATGAAAACCTGACATGAGAACTGAAGTTCAGGCAATAGAGACAAAGAACAAAGATACACTACTGCCATCCAGTGTTGAAGTATGAGTACTACCTGCAAAGAGTTCAAATAAACATGTAGTCCATCTGCTACAAGACGTGACTACACAAGGATAACTCATTACATCTATACCATGCCTTTTCCATTTGTGGTCAGTTTTATGGCTTTTGAACTGTAAACATTGTTCCAAGGAAAAGGAAACACATAACGCTTGTGTTGTGACATTCTTATGTCACTGAAACTCTAAGGGCTGGTTTACCGCACTTACATTAAACCTGGTAGTCAGTTAACTATTGGAAAAAAAGGGTTGGTAGAAAAATCACGACTGAACTCTGTCTTATAATAAAAACAGCAGTGTGTAAATAAAATAACAGTGCATGTGCATTTGATTGTGCTTTACAGATTATTAGAAGCACATGTTCTCTTTCTGAAACAGAAAGAAAATCAACTTGAAGCTATAATTCCTTATTGATTACACATATTAAATCCAATTCATTATAAGTGGGTGGAGATGAGGAAGACGCTTTTGAGAAGGATGTAAGACATGGGCTGCTGTTATTAGGGGGCAGAGAAATGGGCCTCTACTTTTACATTACTTTCGAAAGTGTGAAATAAGGCAGGGCTACTGAGATTTTCACACTCAACAGTTTACCATGTGTAAAAACAAAAACAAACATTGGATACAGCTGCCAGTGGCTACACACTTTCACTTGTAGCCAATGGTTTGGAAACTATGAGTTTGTCTAATGAATGCTGGTATGCGTAGGAAATGGAGGGACGACGAGGGACTAGGACAACAGAAAACTATTAACCTTATGCATATTTTTGTTTATAGTATTGATTTAGTTTCTAAAAAATCACAGGAGGAGCAAATTTGATATGTCCAACCTTGTAGTAATTGGAAATAATATAATATAATAATAATATCTAGTACGAGTTGGTAACAATGAGGGAAGGAAAAGTGTATAGAGATAACAACAGGTATTCATGTGCGGCAGGATGTTGTAGTAAGCAGCAAGACTGACCAACTCAAGCTCCTGTTTGGGTGAATATCTACTCTGCTGCTGGAGGTCCATTTACAATTTAGCAGATTTCTGTGGAATACCTTCCACAATGACATCTTTGTGGAGAGGGACCAGTAAGATCAAATTTTTTATCATCCATGTGGTCAACATTTCACATATATAGCGTTTCGGGCAGATAAGACTGAGTTAAAGATATGTAGGAAAGATCCACTATCTGCAAATCTGATGAAACTGCGGTGAGCATCCACACCAGCATGTAACAAATATCTGTAAAACACCTGGTACAGTTCACGCAACAATGAACAGAACATGGTCTGATTCTAATATACTGTAATGCCAGTGTCTGAGTACAGTATTTTACACACAAGCAATCACAGAAAATACTGTGCTCTGACAACATTCATATGCAAAAAACTAGCCATGTCTGGTGAATGAAAAAAAAAAAGAATGTAAAAATGCAATAAATCATTCCCATGACCATGTTTTACAAAAGGCACTCATTCAGGGAATATTTTCCTATCTACTGGTGAGACAGCTGCAGGACTCTCATGAATGTTGCAGCCACATATCATGCTTCCTCAGGCAGTCAACAGTCATGACATGAACTACGTGCGAGCTTCCTCTCAAACAAACGTTTCATGGTGAAATAACTGGATACCTCAGCACAGTCTTGTCAGGAAAGTATTTACTTTCCTAGTCGCCGCGTCAAGAGAACACAACGCATACGCTGAAGTCACACACGTGCAAAAGTTGTTTGTTTCCTATTGACAGCACATGGCATCTGCATATAACAGTTGTCCATCTTTCACATTTGAGATGAACACAAATGAGCAGCATTGTCTTTCTCCAACCTGCTGCAACGTTTGTCTTCCACATGTTAAGATTAGTTAAACACATTTCAAAATATCAGTGAATATATATATATATATATATATATATATATATATATATATATATATATATATATATATATATGATAATATCAGTGACATGTAAAAAGTGCTATCATAAGGAAATATTGCATTTTTAACTCCACTATATTTATCTAACAGTTACTAGTTACTTTTCAGATTAAGATTTTACACTTTAAAAAACATAATCTTACAAAATACAAACCAGTGGTTTCCAGCCTTTCTGGCTTGTGACCCCTTATGTAAAACTGGAGTCCAGTTGGGTCTTATTGTCAAATTTCAGATGTCTATGAGATGTTAGCAGTTCCACCAAAGAGACATTTACCCTTTAACCTTTTCAGGTTTCCTAAATAACTGACTGAGACCCAAAGAGTTTAATTAAATTTAGTTGATAATACTACTGTACTTTTACTTAAGTAGGATTTTGAATGCAAGACCTTAACTTACAACAGTATTTTACACTGTTGTGATGGTACTTTTACTTAAATGAAGGATCTGAATACTTCTTCCACCCCTGGTTCTAGTAAGAGGAGGGAGAGCTGGTTGTAATTGGGATGAGGAGATAGGCTGTAACCTTATCTGCAGAAAGCTGCTGTGTGCTGCATTATTTCATCTCTTCATGTGCCCTGAAAAAAAATATGACAAAAACATCAGAGAATGGAAAAAGCATGACCTCAGACTTTGTAACCTGGCAGATATAATCCAATCATTCTGCTGAGGGCCTAACTCGTGTTTAACGCCAGTCTATACATCATACTGTATATCTAATTTAGGGCTGAGCTGACTGGTCTTTGAAGAGGCAGTTTTGAAATCACATTCCAGTTTCCCCTCCCAAACAGCAAATTATTTCCCGCGAGACGTGCGATTTCGGACTCAAGAGTTGGAGCAAATCACTTGCAGACTACTTCATGAGGAGCTTATTAATCTGAGACAAGGGGTCTGGGATTCAAGTTCAAGTATAAACAACCTCATCATCAATGGACAACGTAAAAAAGCTTTGACTATAGAGTGTGTGCTTGGTTACACCTCAACAACATCAACATACGTTCAGAGTTAGGTTTGACGCCAGATACCACAAAGAAAAGCTACAGCAAAAATGTGCCCCATAATTGGTAACAGTCTCTGAATTTCTGTAAGCAAGGTAGGCTGTAATTAATCCCAGCACAATGAGGATCCTCTGCGGAGCGTGCTCATGTATTTGTTATTGGACGTCACCACAGGGCCACTCTGGAGCCCATCAGATACAATGTCTAAATACACAGCAATCAGATGAGGGTTTTTTTCTAAAACATCTCTTACCAATGCCTCAGCAAAAATTACCAAAGGTTATCAAGGAGCATCTACCACCAGACTGACCTACATGAACCCACCCTCGTTTCCCCCAAAACGTGCCTTAAAAAAGTGCCTTATTTCTTCCTCATTAAAATCCCTGAATCAGGTTGTTTAAATTAAGATGGCCTGCAGTCTTCTGCGAGAGTTGGAAGAGAGATGATGGGAAAGGCAGTTTGCAAAGATGCTGACTGTAGCTGGCACTTCTTATCTACCACATATTAGCAAAGTTGAGAAATGGTATTTGCCATGTTGCATTAGCCTGCTGCCGTCCCATCATCGCTTGCCATTCCCAGCAACAACATGATCCAAATGCAGTCCAGATGTCTCAGCCATCAAGCTTCAATATTTCACTAACCCTGCATTAATCTTATCAAGTGTGTCACAGATCCCTGCTTGATAACATCTCACAGGATTTTAGAAAATCAGTGCCTGCAGCTGACCATAGCTTCACTACAAACAGAAATTGATATCACCTTGATATCACCAGATTTATTTTGCACATAAATGAACTAAATATGATGGAAGTATAGCAATAAAATATTTTGCATCGATTTGATACTCAGAAAATAGTAAAACTTAAATAATCCGCATAGGGGAAACTGGGTTGTATTTCATCTGAATCTACAGACAAAGGAGTCAAAATGTCAACACAACACTGTTTGCCTTACAAATATTCAGTTTATACAAAGCAGATAATATATTTCATGTGCAACTACGTGATATTTTGTCATCCAGATGTGGAAAGTAACAAAGTACTTAACTCAAGTGTACTAAAAGCACAATTTTGTGGTGCATTAAAAGTCTTACATTTTTTTAGACTTGCTCTTACTCTATTTTAGTGGGGAATAATTTATTCCTTGACGTAAAATGTTATATATGAGAGGTGTGTTAAGCCCATTAAATACGTCACAGCATAATACTATAATAATTATTACACGGTTCCTCTTCTCATTATCAAACGTATAGATGATGGCAAATGGATTAATTAGTATAAAGATTTACAGATACATACAGACGTGCAGTTAGAGATTGTGCCGTTTTTGAGCAGTTTTTATTATATTCTATACTGTATTATTCATATTTTTTGGCAGGTTAGAGTTCAGTTTATCCCTCATACACCCTTCCCTTGCTGGCTCAGTCGTGTGGCAGAACAAGCTATTTTTCTTGATGATACGTCTCCACAACACCACTAGAAATAACAGCACACTGGTTACAGCTGACCGAACAGTTTGTGAGGATTGTGAGATACACAGACGATGACCTGAGGCTTCTACAGAACGGCTTACAGGTCACAGTGACCACAAAGGCAGTACTATTACTTCTGTGTTTTATACAGCAGCACACAGTGTGAAGAATATGAGGAACATATATTCATTTAGTACCTTTTCAAAACGGTATTGCATACTGGCATTTCAATTCATTGAAACTGAAGGAAAAAACGGACATTTATAAGCTAAAGAAACCGGATTGTCAGATAAATTAAACTATTGTCCTGATGCTGTCATCAGTGAGCAGTTTCATACTAGTGAAGAAAAATTAAAGAATATATCTAATAGATCCATTTTCATCCGCACTGAAAAAGCTAATGAGGTACTTCACAGTGTGTGTAATTTGGGGGGAAAAACTGGATTGTCACCTGACTTGACACAAACACAACCATTTGGGAAATCAGATGTATTTATTCAGTTCTGTTACACATTCCGTAATAATTCAATCTGACACAGCTCTCTGCAGGCTCATATTTATTGTCTAGACAAAACTGCCTGCTCCACCTGCTGATAAGCTTTCAGTGCACATAATTATTAACACACTAAAATTTCAACGTACAATACTCTCAGGTTCGATAAGCCATGACATCATCAGTTTCAGTAAGCTGACAAGAAACATTTCCCTCATGATACATGCTTCAAATTCAGCATTTAAAACTCCTGGCCAACAGCAGGTATTATTATTCCTGCAGGACACTGAAACAACTGAACCCAATAAGAACAGAATCACAATTAAGTCAGCTAGTTTCTCAACCTGCCATTCAATTTCCTGAGCTGAGTCTGGGATACCAACTATGCCTTCACACCGTGCAAAGACCCTTTTGCTCTCTTAAGAATTCTTGTCCTTGGAGTGAAAATCCTGTTTGACGGGCCCTGATTGCGAGGTCCAAAGCCTGTTTCCCTCAGGGCCAAGGTCACATTGGTTTCCCCAGCTCTGGCAATCCAAGATCAGTCTTCCTCTGAGGAGAGCTGTGCTCCTTCATCATGAACCTCTCTATAGGCAGCCATGGGGCCACAGTCAGGAGTGTAGCTCCCCATAGAGAGCTTCAATCCCTCAGACAGTTTCTGGGCTGCCAGCTTGGCCTGCAACTCCTGAAATTAAACACAACACAGAGAAAACGTTGACATGAATAGGCTGGTAAACAGAAAACAAGCACATTATTATAAAGCAGCAAAGCCATAGCTATTAAACCCTCAACAAAAGCAGGACTGATGATAAGCTTAACAGGCCTCCGTAAGTTGACAACAGCACACTGTTTGATGTTTGGCTCTAAAGTTATTACTTTGGATGTGAAGTGATATAAAGTGCCTGCACTGCCTGAACGCTGCCCTCTAGAGCAGATAGAGGGATCTGGTGTGGAATTTAATACGATTCACGCTTGGATTCATTATTAATTAATTACACAAGTCACCATCGCATAAACTCAATTTGTTTGAAATTTTGCATCCAGGTGCAATATTAACACCAAACTAAATACTGCCAAATAAATTAGTTTGTTGTAATAATATTTCAATACAAACTGAGAGTTGTTATTTTCATCTGTTACACTACAAATTATGTTTGTGATTGGAATAATCTCCACAGCTCTGCACAGAATGTACAAAATTACTTTTTTAAGCAGGTGCCAAGATAAATGAAGAAGACCTGCAAGTAAAAATAGAACTTTGCCGTGTTCTGAACATCTTTAGCACTGTGTGAAAAAACGCAGCCCTCTCATTCATCTGAATGAGGCCAGTCCAGGGGTGTGGTCGCAGGGGGCTCCAGCAAAACAATTTCAGGGTCGTCCGGCAAATTAGACGAACCTGCTCAACTTTTCATAGACCACATTGCAACGTCATGAATGCCCGTCAAATGTTTGTAATTCACCATGGCTGACGGTAACCAAGACATTCAAATACTGTTACCTCAACATGTTACCACCCAGTATGGTGAGGAGCCTTATTTATTTAACACTTTCTTTTTGGCAAGTGGACATTTCTGACCCTGTCAGTCTGCCTACACTTTAATGTATATACTGTATGTAGAGGATAAGTGTGTGGAGGACTCGGCTGCACTTACGTGCTGCTTCTTGGTTTGTTCCTTGAGGAGGACGGCTGACTCTTCCAGAGACAGAAGCTGGGCCGGATTGTGGTGGAGAGGAGGGAGTCTGGCTGCAGTGATGTCATCCAGGTGTTTTCTGTCCCGCTCCCTCCTGGCCTGTGCAGAGAGCGGTGATGAGCCTTCAGAAGACTGACTGGGTGATGAGGATCCTGATAGAGAGATGTCACTTCTGTGGGGCAACCTGGAAACACAGTTGAGAAGATGTTTTTTATAATAAAATAACTGATACAACTATGAAAGAAAGAAAACGACACACAATGTTACTGAATGAAGTATTTTCACTCACTGATTTGGTTTGAATTTTTGCCTCCTGGGAGCTGAAGTGTTCTCAGTTCTTTCCAGAACAGTTACATAGTGAGGCTTTTTTGGTATCTGCTTTCTGAGAAAGTAATTGTCTCTTGCTGTGCTGTTTAATGGGTCTTTGGACTTGCTACTAAAATCAGTACAAGTTTCAGACAGTCTGACCCTTTCCAAGGCCTCCACAAGGTCACCCTCTTTTGTCTCATCAGTGTTCAGAGAGGCCCCAGCAGCAGCCGTCTCCATGGTTTCACCAGCAGCCACTCTGGAGACAAACTGGTCCTGTTGCTTGTCCAAAGAGTTGTTTTCCTGCACATCAGCTGAGGCAGGTGAGGTCTCCATCTCGTGCATCGCATTGCTTGCAGCAGCCTCACTTAGCCTGTTTTGGTGTGAGGCTGCTGGTGTGTTGGAGATAGCACGCTGTTGCATAGTGAAAGCCTGCTGGTACTTGGACTGTAACTCTGTCCTGGCAGCAAACACCAAGCTCCGTCTCTTCTCGTCTTCATCGTTGTGTTCAATGGTAAGGCGCACTTTCTCCGCAAATTCTTTTATCTTTTTCCCTTTGTCAGGAAGAGTCTGTAACAACCTCCTGTGAACAACATAAACCCATCATTTGATGCTATATTCAAATCGATCATTCAAGATACAGATGGAAGACATTAAACGCATAAACCAAGATTAAATGTCTTAGGAGATATATAGATAGATTAGTAGAAGTCTCTTGAACTCTACTGGAGGACAAACACCATTCTTCCAAAAGTTACTCTCTAATTTGGTGTTTTGATTATGGTGGTGGAGTTGCTCCAAACTCTCCCATAGGTGTTCAGTTGGGTTGAGATCTGGTGACTGTGAAGCAGTATTTGATTCACATCATTTTCATATTCATGAAACCATTCACTGTATGAAAGGATCTGCATTTGTTATGTTTCTCAATTCATTTATTCAGATTTATTTCTTTTTCACCCTGTATCTGTATTTTAATTTCATATATTGCATCCAACATTCAAATCATTGTATAATCATACTAGTATTGTATATTCTATTACTATCTGATCTGATACTGCTGTATAGTTGTGCAGAACTATTTTGACCACGGTCTGTTCCTTCCATTGTAAAAAAAAACATTACGGTTGACATATTAGTCACATTTGAAACTAACTTGGATGCTGACATCTATGGGTACATTTTTAAGGGGAAAATAATCTAAACAGGTCAGCACATTGAACAAATGTATCTATTTAAAGCTACAACCAGAGAGAGATGATAAATCAGCCTGTGCATTTAAGTCTAGCTATGTTGTAGTAACTTTGCAGCGTGGTAGTATAGCTCTGCAACATGAACATAGTAAAGCTTTGCACTATTTTCGCTTAGAAACATGTTTGCCGTCAGTTAGTACAAAAAGGACTGAGATAAACTTATTTATATAGATATGTCGTATCTTTATGTTTGTTTACAACGTTGTTTTATTTAATATTACTGAACAGAGATGATTTGTTAATTTGTGTGCTCTGTAAGACTCCAGACACATATGGGGAAAACCAAACATCCTGATAGGCAGGCTAACAGTGTAGTTTTGCGCAGCCAGGGTAGCGCAGCTCTCATTACAACTAATCAAACTTATTTGTGTGCTAAAGTCACCATGTCTCTTCTGTTACTACATTATCAAACTACATCTGAGCTACTTTTATAGTGGTTCTACGACAGGAGTTGCAACACTGAGTCACAACTTAGCCCCAGTTTGTGCCTCTCATGTATCGTAGATATACACGGGAGGCATAAACTGGGGCTAATAGTGTGAACTTACTTGTTAGAGAGTATCTTCTCCTGTCGCTGGAGCAGTTCTTGGAGCTCTTCTTTGCTCTGGTTTCTCAGGTCTCCCACCTGTCCCTGGTGCTCTGTCCGCGACGAGGACATCACTGTTAGCTAGTGACAGCTAGCTAACGTTACAGCCATTCACAAACAGCGCGAGCTAACGTCTCAGTTTAACATTGTAAATACAAATTCTAATCATACGTTAACCAGCTCAAAACGCCACCAGTTACCTGACTCCTTTATGGTTAGAGACCTTTAGAAACCTCTAAAAGCGGCAGGTTTACTTCTTCAACACATAAGACCACAACATTTCAAAGTGAGATGATTCTTCTTCTTCTGCGGAAATGAAACATGTGAGGTTTAGCTCTAACGCCCCCAGTGTACACCACAGTGTAATGCACCTCTTCTTCGTGTCACAGTCAGTGGAGGTGGTTTGCTGCCCTCTGTAGGTCAAATGTAGTCATCAAGGGTTGTCTGTGAACTTCTGACAGTTCCAGTAATCAGATATTTCTTTCCTCTCTGTAATCAGTGCAGTCAGTCTGAACAGGCTGCACAGTCTCAGACTTTCCATAGCTGCATGTCCCGTCCGGATGCTTCCCAACCACTGTGCCAACCCATTTCTCGCTCAGCGGACAATGACCCGACTTCAACCAAGAGGTTACAGCTGTATCCCCTCTCAGAGTTCAAAGTCAGTTTAACTTTTGGTTGCAGCTGTGCAGTTGGAATAAAATCTCAGTAGACTTTATGTCTCTAATTTTCTTCTCAAAAACATTTTTTTCTTTTGCTTTATTATGTTGCAACTGTCACTTCTTCAGTGCATGCATTAGGTATATATGTCCTATGTATCAAGTCAGATCACACCAGACACAGTAAAACATTTATGGCTTTCTTACATTTTGCAGTTTTCTCCACATGTACCCTCATCCTCTCTTCTAATCAAAATCCCTCAAACTAAAAGAAACAGGTGTATCATGTATACTTCACGTTACAACCATCTGAAGCACAGCACTGGATGTACTGTAGTTAATGTCTAACTTTAACCTTTGTTTAAATGTACTACACACAGCTTTGAAGCTTTTTTGTGAATCTACACATTTTCTTGCAATATCACTGACATCAACAAACAGACCATCTTCACTGCACAACATATAAAAATAAAATTTGGTTATCGCACTAGCGAAGTGAAAAGAGTTTTTACCAAGCAAC
This sequence comes from Siniperca chuatsi, assembly GCF_020085105.1. Classification (NCBI taxonomy): domain Eukaryota; kingdom Metazoa; phylum Chordata; class Actinopteri; order Centrarchiformes; family Sinipercidae; genus Siniperca; species Siniperca chuatsi. The sequence goes on from NC_058042.1 coordinate 18,151,706, forward strand.
TACAGATTTGCATTGTGAAGCATAATTTCCATAACACATAATTTCCTGTAAATGCAATAAGCAACAGCCATGCAAATCCACTATCTGCATACTATACAGAAGACAGTTCCTCAAAATAAAGTTTACTGGAGCTCAGTGTTTATGCATGACAGTTATGTAAAAGTGTGAAATGGAATCATTAGATATGGTAGGAAAACAAACAATTTTAAAAGCCCTTTTTGTGTTTCTTACCAGGTATGATAAATTCAGAGTGATCCACATCAACGAACAATGAAGTAGTCACATATAGGCTTCAGACTTTAGATAATGTATGAGATTGTACCGTATGTAAGCGTGGGCATCCATTAACACAATCAGGATGTCTGGTTAAATATACAATAAAGTCTTTATTATCCAAACACACACTGCCTCTTATCATTAGTCGCAGTATGATATGAATCGTTAAGGAAAAGGCACATCATAAAGCTTTTTCAAACACAGTCGTGGCAGTGCATACAACAGCTGGATAATACTTGTGCCTGTGGCTCAGGAATGGCAGTCACCTCAATAAGGTCAATATCTTTAAAATGATTGAACAGTTTTATCGTTAGCACAGATTTACTTCATATTATATAATTACCCTGTTGCCAATTTTAAGAGTATCATTCCCACCACCAGTATCAGATAGTAGGCTGTTCACAAAGGCACAAAGCCTGTTAATAAATATTTTGTACATATTGTGACAATAACAAAATAATATTCATTGAATTTGCACAGAGTCAATATAAAATTATAGGAAAATACACACAAAAACATATCAACCATCATATTGGACTGAATGCTCATAGCTCCATGAGCAGTATAAGTAGGCTACATTCACTGTAAACAAAACAAATATAATCCTTCAGTACATTATTTACAGAATATTTTTTACAGAGCATCAGATTATTTACACCCTACAGCCAGCAACATTTTATTATCATTAATAGTGCTATGTGCAAACATAGGCTGAAAACCTACATAAGACTTTTTACATCATCATGTTGTCTGTCTTTTTTTGAATGCTTAAAACAGGAGATCTGTGTCACATATAGTTATTTTAAAAAGATAATCAGCAGTGAAAATAAGACAAAAACTTTTTAGGAATTACAGTTAGAGGAGAGGATAAATACCGCTCTCATGACTGCATGGTAAATATGTAAGTGCAGTTAGCTTAGCTTTAACCGCAGCTACGTGTAACTGTACCGTAACCGCAGCTACTTATTTACCGTACAGTCGTGACATACAGATTAGCTTTATGCTAAACTAACTGCAGCTACATATAGCTTAGCAAAACATAAAGACTAGAAACAGGGGAAAGAGAACAGAGACAGAGTTGATAATCAATGGTGAAACCAAACAGAACTGAGTTTAAAAGGAATAGTTAAATATTGTGGGAATTATGCTTTTTAGCTTTCTAGCAGAGTTAGATGAGAAGCCTGATACCACTCACATGTCAGTCCTCTAAATATGAAGCTACAGCCAGCAGCCAGTTAGCTTAGCTTAGCACAAAGACCAGAAACAGGGGGAAACAGCTAGCCTGGCTCTCTCCAAAGGTAACGACATGCACCTATCAGCACCTCTAAAGCTCACTAATTAACACATTATATCATGTTTGTTTTATCTGTAATAACAAACTGTAAAAACAACAATTTGCCATTTTACAGGGGTTTATGTGCCAGACTATTTCTTGGCTGTGACCAGTTGCCAGTGGAAACTCCAAGAAGTAACTGCTCCTGGGCAAGAAATAGGCACATAACCCACCGTAAAACAGCAAATTGTCATTTTTACAGTTTGTGGTTTTTGTTTTTACAGATTGAACAAATGAGACATAACGTGTTAATTCATTTGAGTTGCTGGTAGATAGATTTTGTTTCCTTTGGACAACTCCTGCAGGCTAGCTGTTTTCAGTGTTTATGCTAAGCTAACTGTCTGAATGTAGCTTTGTATTTACCACCAGAAAGGAGAGTGGTATTGAACATCTCATCAAATTCTAGACGAGAACGTGTATTTCCCAAAATGTCGAACTATTACTTTAAGATCACTCTATGTTTATCTTTGCTGTTATTTCCATAAGTTTCATGAAAGGTGTATAAACTTGAGGGGCTCTTGATCTTGGTCGAGAAGAGGACGGGGATTCCTCTGGACTTGATCGTGTGTCTGTGTTTGTTTCTGCGTCCACCTCATCTCTGCCAGACTGGACTGGAGACACAGGAGGCTCAGATTCAGACGGGCGGGCATTGGGGAACGTCCCACTTGGTAAAAAAGGGCTGGACTGCAGAAAGCGGCTGTACTGGACAGGAGTGTACCTCAGTAAACTGGACTCCAGCCTGCTGGGTGGAGGGTTATTAGACTTGAACGTCCTTGGTTGGGTGGGCGTTGTCAGGTAGAGAAGGGGATGTTGAATGGGAGATGCAGGGGATGGAGGTTGTGTGGATGATGAGAGTTGTATGGAGGATGGAGGTTGAGTGGCAGATGGAGGTTCAGTGGGTGATGGAGGTTTCATTGGTGATGGAGGTTGAGTGGGTGATGGAGGTCGAGTGGGAGATGGAGGTCGAGTGGGAGATGGAGGTTCAGTGATTGGTGGAAGCTTCATTGGTGATGGAGGATGAACAGGTGGCAGGTGTTTTATAGGATGGAGATGAGTTGGTTCACGTTGAACAGGAGGTTCAACATCATGCCTCTGTGCTTCACGTCTGCAGATGCACAGTCAGACATCAGAGTGAGAAACCACTTCCAAATGAAGCACCAAATACAACCTGATGCTACTAAACATGTTTCTCCAACTTCTTCTGCTTCTTACCTATGGAGCAGATCACAGCCTACTCCTTTCTCCCTGGTTTCCAAAAACTCTCTAGGCATATTCTGTGTGGACATAAAATACTTCAGCTTGTCTTCTAATTCATTATTCTGGGAAAAGGAAAAGAGGAAACAACACTGTCAGGTCAGACACATGCAAAGGACTGCAGTCACTTTACATGTGTAAGCAGCTTGATAGGTGCAGTGACACGAGGAAACCACACAGACATTGCCGAAAGTTCAGGATATCCAGCGTTCAGCAGCCCAGGCAGTCATCTTTAGCCATGCAGTAGATTACCACACCACACCAAAATTAAAACACACAGTAAACACACAGTGAAGTATTTCTTTTACCTCGCACTCCACTATTGCAATTCTGTCCAGAAGCTCTGAGATGAACATATCCTTTTGAGCAACTTGAGCTCGCAGTGATTCAACCTTCACAAATTCAAGAAGACAACATTTAATTGAAAACAATTATTATGTGTTTTCAGTCAGATCTTTTCTCTGCTCAGTTTAATCATTCCAATATTGTGATCTTACTGTATATGGATTTTTGGCAGTAAATCCGTGATTTCCTAATAATTTTCTTGGAAGTTTCCCGGAAATAACAATGTAATTTGGAGCTAATTATGGGCAAAATAGTAGTGGAAAGAAAAGCTCAATTTAAACCAAACGTAATATTCATTCATTTTCATTTATTACTGGAAACTTGTACGCTTGCCTCCAGACAAATTTCACATTGTTGCATGTTCAGCATATATACACTACAAAATTAAATAGTTTTTTCTAGGAAATTATTCAGAAATTACAGACCCATAAAATAAAATGTTACCGTTGGCAAGAAACGGTCCATGCAACACTTATGATGGATACTGAATAGAAAGACTTTTCTGGAAAACCAAATTGAACTGAAAAGAAGCCAGTTGAAACTCTAATCATGCACTTCAATCACTAAACCCTTTATCTTTAGATTATGAGTATGCATCTTAACCACTCAGCCACCACCACGCCTCACCCTTTATTGACTCTGGGTCAGATGAAGTTTTATATTCCTTGTGTGCACTGATCAATACTCTGGATGGTTAAATAAACTTCTACTACTTCAGCCGATGTATGTATCTCGTCCATACCCATTATCAAAACACAAGAAGAACAGAAGACCTGAATGCACGCGACTGGACAGTATTCACACAGATAAATAAACTCTCCTCACCTCCTCGATCATTCCTTTGACTTTCCTCTGCTGGCAGAACACCATGTCGTTCAAGTGTTTGATCCTTTCACGGAGATCCACAGATTCAGATTGCAGCTCTTTGGACCTAAACAGGACCACCAACCAGTTAAACATACATATAAATCCATCTTACTGAAATGTGCAGCCAGGTCAGGTGCTTCTGAGATCAAAGATAACAAACTTTAGAGGGGAAAAATAAATAGTGCAAATGCTTCAACACTAGTGTGGCTTCATGTGAGTCAAAATGTCTGAGTCATTACTCGAGTGTCTGTACTGCACTTCCACCAAAACAAAACTGATATTTTTTGAAGCATGAAAGTTTATTCTTGAGCTTGAAAATAGTCATTTGACAAAACAATCTCAACTCATGGTCCTCTTATGAGCTTTTCCGAAACTTTCTACTTGTTCAGCTGACAAAGAACTTGAACATCTTCAGATCCAACTCCATGACAAGCTAGTTAACTCCAACTGCTGATGAAGATTATGTGATACAGTTAAAAGCTCAGAAAAAGCCAGTAAGTGGACTCCCTTTTTGTACTTTTTGGCTACAGTTGCATCAGTTTTGTCTGTCAGCTCCATCAAGCGGAGACGCTGTCCACATTCCTGCAGCTTCATTTGGAGTTGACTCTTTTCCTGTGAAAAAATATTTATTTTTCATTATAAGGTTTATTTATTTTCTGCAAGAAATGTAGATAGCTTGATTTTTTTGTTATGTTAAAATTTGCCTTGCCTTGTCCATACAGTCCAGTAGACGCTCCACTTCAATGATCCTCTGGTCCCTCTCAGCAATCTTGGCCTCTGCAATCCTGATGTTTCTCTCTGCTTCCTCTAGTCGCCTGATGTACTCATCGAGTTGGGCCTGTGAGAACAGAAATACATTTCGGTTTAAATGCTGGACTGCTTTTAAAACAGCTCTTCAAATTATGAAGAGTGTAGTCATTTATCTACATTTTACACTGCATCTTTGAAAAATGTGTCAAAACCAAAACCATTTGAGACATCTTGAGTAATAATCACACATCTATCCTGTCCTTACGACACATAAGTTTTGGTTTCTACTGGCACTGAAACTGTATGTGATGTACAATGGTGAGACTTAATGAATAAGGAGTAAAGAATGCAGACCTGTAGGTTTTCAATCTCCTCCCTGTGTTTCTGTTGTTCCTCCTGCAGCTTTTCCTCGTACTCCCGCTGTAGCTTTGCTGAGAGCTCCTGCAGTGCCTGAGTGTTGGCCTCCCGCGAAGACTCCACCTGGACAATTCACAGCACAGCAGAAATTAAGACAAGGCTGATTATTCCATATTGACACTAGCATAGAAGATGCAGATGCAGCAGATGTGTTACTGTACTGCAGTTTGATGATCTGTTATCAAATCTGCTGGATCAAAACACACTGCTGTGTCTACTATTTCTCATATGTCGTAATTCTTTGAAATTGGGGTTATTTGCTCTCTAATGGAGAGCGGCCATTTTTTGTTTGGTCATTACACAGACTGGAACCATAGATGACTTCTCAAAACTTTGGGGACTATTTTGATGACCAGTTTTATTTTTACCTTTTACTCTAACCTACTGCAGATACTCTCCACTGTTAATGATTCATCAGACCATTTTGCAACAGGCCATTTGAGCAAGTAGTTTCGTGGATGCATGAGGGTTTGTGTGAACGAGTGAGTGTGCACACAAAAAAATGTGTGTGCATGATTACCTGTAGTCTCAAAGTCTGGTTTTCTGCCTGCGCGGCAGCCAGCTCCCTCTCCTTGTCTCTGAGTTTTTCTTCCGTTTTCTCACAGGTGCTCTTCAAACTCTTCACCTCGTCTCTCTTGTCCACTCTGTTCTGACAGTTCTCCAGAAGGGATTTCTGCAAAGGAAACTTCTTTACTTATCAAGCCAACCTTTTTCTGTGATGGCATGAAGCTGTCATGGAGCAGGTCTTCACAGGTTCAGTGACATTGTTTTTTTACCTGCAGGCCGATGTTAGCTGATATAAGGGAGTTATTCATCTGATCGAAGCTCTCCATGGCTGATGTCCGGATCCTCACCTCTGACTCCAGACTCCTCCGTTGTGAATTGGCAGTCTGCAGACACACATGGTACACTGCATTTTCAGATGTATTCACAGCATCACAGACTGGAGTTTGAGGAGGGAGTTCTGAGCAGTCACATGGTGTTACATAATTCATTACCCTGATTTCCTGTGAAAGCTTTTGCATTGATTGCTGCATTCCTCCGAACTGCCCGTACATCCGCTCTCTCACCTTCTCTAAAGAATCTCTCACCTGTGTACAGATACACAGAACGCACAGATATTATCAAAAAAACATCCAACACAGCCTTGCATAGATGACGTGATGTTACAACAATGATGTGTTGACCTGTGTTGAGGATGTGTTTCCACTCACCTCCCTGATGTACTTCATCTCATCCTGAAGGTGACTGACCGTCCACTCGCGCGCCATCACCTCCTGCTGTCTGTCCGAGCCCGTCCTCTGCACAACGCCGTACACTTTGGGCCTGTGGTGCTGCAGCGAGGTCTCTGGCGCCCCATTGGTCATGTCTCCAAAGTGCTGAGGGAGACAGGATCACACCGGTCAGGTTTCTGTAGTCACCCTCCACTGAGGCTGAGTTATTCTGTCATTGTGTTTGTGTATTCATGTGCTTGCTTGTGTGCACACATGCACACTTGCAGGTGCATCATGTGTTTGTGCGTTTGTGTGTGAGGACGCAAATGTCTGCATATGTACACTTGATCATGTATTTTCAGCAATACTGTTGCTTAGCACTGGAAACAGGAGGCTTGGAACGAACAGCTAAAAAAGTGTAGGGTGTATTGAAGGTGTCATGTTTCTGCAACCCAGTACACGAGCTGCTGCCATTTCTGCCTATTGAACCTCTAGCAGACAGGCACCCAATGAAAAAAGATGCACACCAGCAGAGGAGAAGTGCAGCACTTTAAACAATGCAATAACTAAATAACAAATGACAATTATAGTCATGGGCACAGATAAATTACAGAACTGAAGCTTAGATTCAAATTTCTACAAACATTTCAGTACTGTAGTGTAAGAGGTAAATGTTTCTGGAAATTAGAAATAATTAATTTTAGGGCTGCAACTAATGCTTATTTTTATTATTGATGAATCTGTATATATACATATACATACAGATTGTATATATATATATATATATATATATATATATATATATATATATATATATATATACAGTATATATAGATATATATATAAACAGATACAATTGAGACATGAAATTTGTTACTGTCATCTGCAAGCATCTGTTCATGTTGAATATCCATGAATGCATTATTAATAAAGGTGCATGCACAGAAACGTGTTTTACAGAAAGATGTCAGAAAGATGACACACATGCTGAAGGCGTGGCAGTGTATGCATCTCAGTGTCTATTACTCATGTGGTGGATGTGGCTGTCTACCTGCTGAGGGGACTCCCTGCCAGCTGGCCTCTCTCTTTGGATCAGCCCATTCGTCTTCTTCCATGCCCCATTGACATCCTTCTCTTTCTCAGCCTACAGAAGAAAAAAAAAACAATATTCAAGATTGCTGTTGTGGAGGATTCACTTCATTCCAGGTGTGGACCCTGGAAAGTTAAAACATTTTCAAAATAATTATTATTTTTAATATTATTTAACATTCCACAGCACCTATACCTTCTAATTAGCAAAGTTTCTGTTGAAATAATGCACCCTAGCTAGTTTGTTTATTGTGTCACTGTGACAATGTTGACTTAATAATTTGGAGATCTTGTGGGGAGGGTTTGGTCACCACCAGGGTCGGGGTGGGAGCACATTTTTTTGTTCACCTGTTATATATCTTTTTTTAAAACTAAATTTTGCTTTCATTTTGAATTGAATAGCTTCTTCCAGCCAAAACATGAACTTTTTAAATCCTCTGATCAAACTAAACATTCAGTCAGGACCTGTTACCCAGAGAAAGAGGCGTTAGTCTCAACATCTCACAGAGATAAGAGTGAGAACAAAGATGCCAGTGTTGTCTTGTGGACAGAGCCGAGCCTCACATTTCTCCACCACTTAATCTACAGAGGACATGCTGTTGAGAAACGGTGAAGGCTGCTAATGGGCGGATGTGAATTCCAGCAGATGAGAGGGAAGAACAGCCATCTTTATGTTTTAACAACACTGCAGCCTCCGTCTCTGAGAGCTCAGAAAAACAATGCTCTATGTGCAGCTTTGAATTTTACACTGACAATGTTTGACCACACTGGTGGACAGTGTTTACCTGCTTCTTGTAGCTGAGACTGCAGCCATGTAAGTTTTGTTTGGGAGGAGCACACAGGATTTTGTTTGTTTTGTTGCCTTGAGAAGCATGACCACCTCACAGACATCACTGACTGCCTGAATTATGTAAATATGTAAAAACGACTTAAAGATGCTCCTTTGAAAGAACTATGGTTCAGTGCGTAGTCAAACATTTTACAGTGTAATTTGTTTTTTGCACACATACTGACTGCTTTATCATATGACTGCATTGTGAAGGACTCGACTGATTAGATTAGCTTCTTATTTCTGACACAAACATGAAAGTTGTGCTTGAAGTCACAACACAAAGGCCCTCTCATGTAACTCATTGGGCTGAACCATGTTCGCTTTGAAGAGACTTTCAGCCATTGTGGGGTTGATATCCAATGATGTAGGTGTAGAAACTTCTATATGTAGCAACTGTGTCAAAATCTTTTGTGTGTGTCATGGTGCAAACGTATTACATCTCATCTAGGCCACAGTCACTGGTTGGATTGTGTCCATGATGTGTCAGGTTGCAGGATACACCCTTTTTCTAATTTTATGTCGAATAACCACTTTAACCAGCGTTCCTACTGAAAGATAATATCTCTGGCTGGGCTGAGGAGGTTTCAGTCATTCCCTTCCTCCTTGACTTAATTTCATGTCTTCCCTTTTTTATTTTTTTTCATTCACAAAGTCACAAAAATAAAAAATAAAAAAGATACAACTGACCTACGTTCAACCTTCCAGAAAGATTACATTCAAGATCAAAGATTGTGCAACATCAGTGGAAATGTGTTGAAGCGCATTCGCTGGAAAAAAAGGACATGGATGCTCCATGTCTACATAAGTGTAATAAAAAATGTTAAATCAAGCCTGCTCAACACTGTGTCAGTTTTGAACACTGTACTGGTATTGAACTAAATGTTGCAACAACAGAGCTATGTGTCACCGCAACTACTGCAGCACCTACACAGAGCTCTGAGCTCAGCGCTGAATACATAATGTGCAGATGAAGAGGACACGGAGAGGTAAGTTTTTAACCTCTTAAAACCTGTTGAAACATAAAAAGTTGTGTTTTTCCACACTGTACTAAAGTTTCACATGCAAATTATATATCCACTTGTTTTAGCACTTAGCTTATATTGAGTGAAAACTCAACTCCAGTGAGTGAAGAGTCCATTTTCAGGCCTGCACCATTATACTGAATTAGAAATCCTGTGCAACACTTTATGCATATTTTCATGTGATTCAACCTGATATATTATGTGTCTTTGGAAACTTTTAGATCTTATAGCAATAGTTTTGGGAAATAGGATTATTCACGTTCTTACTGAGAGGTAGATGAGAAGATTGATACCACTCTCTTGTTTGTAGGATAAATGTGAAGCTACCAACAGCAGCCAGTTAGCTTAGCTTAGCATAAAGACTGGAAATAGGGGGAAACAGCTAACCTGACTCTGTCCAAAGGTAACAAAATCCACCTACAAGCACCTCTAATGTTTACTAATTATACGTAATCCCTGGCCATAAAACAACAAATTGTCATTTCGACAAGTTTTTGTACAGATTAAACAAACAAGATATAACTTGTTAATTAATCAGCTTTAGAGGTGCTGGCGGGCAGATTTTGTTTCCAGTTTTGTGCTAAGCTAAGCTAATTGGCTGCTGGCTGTGTCATCATATTTACTGTACAGACTTGAGAGTGGTATTGATCTTCTCATCTAACTCTCAGCAAGAAAGCAGATAAGTGAATTTCCCCAAATGTTATTATTCCTCTAACACCATTTCTTACTATTCTGTTATATTTTTTTATGTATCATTTTTATTTACTCTCTACATTTCCTCCAACTATTTTCATTACGCTTAAGGTAGTTGATTGTAAAAACAGCCACTCTGCTAGAGAGTGAGCTGCACAGCAGAGGTGCAGAGTTGCATCCTCACTAAACACACCCTGAAGTGCACGTCATCACTGAGCACACGTGTGTTGCTCTCCACTTTGTGTTCACTCTTGACCAGACTGTCCTCTGTCATCAGTTCCCATATTCATGGTCACACCCTCCCAAAGGGAAGCACATTCAGAGATTACGGCAGCGTGCTATCAGTAGAGTGTGTGGAGGTGTGGTAACTAGATGAACACCATTCGCCTTGGCCAAAGTTCATATAAAACATACCACCATGTTTCTGTAAGGTTTCTGCACTTCGCGCACAGTTAAAAGGACCGAAAACCTTCTCACTGCCAACAATAAGTAAAGTCACACTCAGTTCTCACACTCTCACTGTCAAAGTCTGGCATCAGCCTCTGGACCACAAATCCTGAACACAAACAAAGGCAGGGGCAGAGCCACCTACAGCAAACACCCACACAGCCTGCAGCATATACTCACAATCATAATTCACACAGTCACAATGTGCACTGACAGACATAGATACTGTACAGAGTGTAATTCTGCACTTCAATATGGAAATCCCATTTTCATGAGCTATGGTTGTTTAGTTACCAGTGTTTGAGTCAATACTGTTTCAGTTAAGCTGTCAGGTGTCTCGTGAGATATCAAATATATTGTCTATTCAGCAAAAAATATTTTAAATATTTTCTATTGTGTGGAGTAGATTTACAGTACAGAGTCTGAGTTGAGCTTTGAAGTAAATGTGTAACAGCTGTGTGTGCATTATTACACGCACACACCCTCCTGTCATGACTGTGTAACTGGTTCAGATGATAAAAAACATAAATCTCAGTTGTTCCATCCATCGCTCTTTCTGGGTGTTTTTATTTTATGATGAATTAATGTTGTATTTTTGGGGCTTATCATTCTCCCACATCGCTATTTTTGAGAGTGCCTTGGTGTGTGTGGTTGTACATTTTAAGCTAGAGAGAGACACACACAAACTCAGTTGGTTTGTTGAGTCAAATCCAGTTTAACAAGAGGGAATTTAAGGTTTAATTTAACTCTATTCATTAAACCTTTACCTATCTAAATAGGGCTGTCAAGCAAGACTTATGGCCAGGATGTAGCATGGGTAATTGTAGAATTTCAATGAGGGAGATATATGACTTACTGTGTCTGAGTTTGCAGTTTTTGGTTCCTTGTTTCCATGATCTCCCGCATGTAGAGTTAACCTGAGGCGTCTGATCCTCCTCTGAGAAACACAAACAAACAAAAAGCAAATACTGTTAGTGATGTTCTGCACGCAAATTCTTTTTTGCATCATGTCATCATGAGAAAAGATAGAAGAGTGGACATTAAAACATCACCGAAACTAAGGGATTGAATGGTTGACAAAGCTCAGAGACCTCCACAGTCAACCACCATGAGTTTATTTATAGACAATGGCAACAGAGCCAGAAACAAAGTTTATGCTGTGAAGCTGTGCTACAGATACATCACCACAGTGAGTGCTTTGTTTGGCTGTGTAACAAACATTTTGTACAATTAGATATTTTGAAAAGTTTTATTTTAAAACATTATTCCAAAAAGGAAATAGTAATGAACGCATGCTCAGTTTACTAAATTATAATAGGTTCTTTCTTCATTAGAAAACAACGGGAATAGGTTTAAAGGCCGGTTCAGTACAAAGGCCTATTTATCAGGGAGCTGTTCAAATAAACATGACAGCCCTGCCTCTTGCACACTCAGCTCCCATTACATGCTCTTGAAAGTGAACACATCCTATAACAAACATGAATTTTCAGATGATCAGAAGACAGAAAATGTTAGCTGGGACTGAGAGAATTTGTCTCCTTCATCTACTTTCATTGTCTGTATACAGACAAGAAACAAGTGGCTGCAGAGTTAAAAGCAACAAGGGACAAACAGAAGAGGGAGAAAAACACTGGACTGTTTGCAAAACAGGGGAGAAAGGAGAGAGAAAATGGGGGAGACAGAGGGAGAGTTTTAGTGTCCTGGCTTCTCTGGGACTTCTTACCTCAGAATCTGGAGAATCCTCTGTTGTGGTGGTGGTGGTGGAAACAATTCGTCCTGAACCGTAGCGAAGCATGTCTCCTCTACTGCCCACTCCTCGTTTCTCTTCCTCTCCCTCTCCGGACCTCCTCCCACCCTTCCTCTCACTCTTCTTCCTGAGTTCTGCTCAAACTTTCAGAGTGACCATCTGCCAGGGAAAAGGAGGGGAAATTCCACTCTGTCGAGTCTGCTGGTGGTGGTGGGAGTCCACAGGGCCCCGAGGTTTCCTCTCAGTCAGATAAAAGATCAGATGCAATCCAGTTCCACACTCAGCTATGTCATTGTCTTAAGTCCAACAAGACTGTTCCTACGTCCACCTGGCTGACAGGCTTGTCAGTCACTCAGCAACCTCCCTGCCTCTCTGACTCTGACTCTCTCTGTTTGTCTCTGCAATCCCATCAGACCTGTTGGGCCACATTTCATCAGCCTCCCTGGTCCGTGCCTCCTGCCCTGAGAGCAAGACTTTCACAGGGCGGGTCCTCTTTCTCGGGCTGGTACAGGTGGAGCACTTCTTATCAACAGGAGTGGCTAATGGGGGCTGGTACTTACTGTTCACCGCACAGTTGAGGAGTTTGATACTATCTTCCTGTTATAGCTATACTTGCAAAGATTTTTAGTCTTAGTAATGCTCTAAAAACTACAAAATATATTTCTACTATATAATATTGGTCTATTTCACAGTTTTTATAAGCAATAAAATTGTGTTTTATGTTCTTTTATCTAAAGCTTGGTCAACCACTGTGCAATGGTGGAAAGTACATATAAAGTACTGTAATTCTACTTTACTTGAGTATTTTCATTTTACTTCTACTCCACTACATTTAAGAGGGAAATATTGTACTTTTAACTCCACTACATGTATTGGGCAGCTGAAGTTACTAGTCACTTTTCAAATTAAGATTTTACACCAAAACATATAAAGTTATATAAAACATATGATGTATTATTACAGATTAAACTACCCACCACTATATGAAGTAGTTAAAATGATCTCCACATTGACCAATTTAAGTACTGCTTACAAATTAATAGATCATAATAATGATCCAATTATACACTAATATAAAACGGATACTGTAGGGATCATTCTATATAATGAGTACTTTTACTTTTGATACTTTAAGTAGACTTTGTTGCTGATACTTCTTGTTTACTTCAGTCAAATTTTGAATGCAAGAGTTTTACTTGTAATGGAGTATTTTTGTAGTGTGGTATTGCTACTTTTACTAAAGTAAATGATTTGATTTGATTCTTCCAATTAAATAAAGTCAGAAACTGGTTTATACTAAAGGTACAGGAGGTGTCTTGTAGTACAGGAGTCACTTTAGCCAATAAATTATTGATATCATTGATAGTCGATAGTGATGAAAAGGAAGACAACACGGCAAACATTATTTATTAATGTTATTGTTACCTTTTGCCTCACGACTACACCGTCACTTGGTTTTACATGATGAATTTATACTCATCAGTTTTAGCCTAATATCTTCAAGGAGCAGACAGACAATCATCCTGACAGCAGGATCACATTCCTGGCATGAATGACCTGCAGTCACTCCCTTTTAATAGAAACTAGAGACACAGAGTCTCTGAGGAATAGAGAATCAAGTTGCCAAGCAAGAGCTTGTTCAGCTGTACAGTATGTTTCAACAAAGATCTGCTGTTGGCTATAATATCAAAATACGTCGGTAAATATGAAAAGAAAAATTCTCAGAACAATAAGAGGGATTTCTACAGGTCTGAGTAGTTAATTAGTTACCAGACATCAAACAAACTGTGTTTCTTTACTTCTGCAATCAGTAAGCCAGCCACACAGCCAGGCCTCTGTCCAAATCCAATGTCATGTGGAAATCCTCTCCGATAAACATCAACATCGTTTTCACTTTCTGTCGTTATTGTACTCTCACTATTTTCTGATTAGATCTTGATTCAGCGTTGGATTGATTCCACAGGGCCGGTCTTACAAGAACGACTACATTTACATGGAGTACATACGACTGAAAAAGAACAAAATATTACACTCATTCACTTTGCTCCTTTACAAAGCTCCTGCATGTTAACCTAATTCATGCCCACAAGCAGATACGCAACATGGAGACAGCAGATTTAGAATGTAACTAAGTACTGTACTTTGGTACAAATTGGAGGTACTTGTACTTTAACTGAGTATTTCCATTTGATGGCACTTTAGACTTGTACTCAACTACAATTCAGAGGGAAATATTGTACTTTTTACACCACCACAATTATTTGACAGCTTTTCAGATTTTACACACAAAACATGAAGAGGTTATAAAACATGATGCATCATTACACATTAAACTTCCTGTTAGATCTCATTAGAGCTGAAACGATTAATCGATTAATAATGGTTCCAGCTTCTTAAATGTGACTATTTGCTGCTTTTCCTTGTCTTAAATTACAGTAATTTGGGGGTTTGAAGGACATTTCTTACCATTTTCTGACTTTTTACAGTCAATTAATTGATTAATGAGGGAAATAATCAGCAGATTGATCAATAATGACAATAATGATTAGTTGCAGCCCTATATAGAATAGGTAAAAATGAGTTCGGCATTGACCAACTACAACAGTAAATGCTACTTACACATTAATGCACCAGTACTAACAATCTAACAGTACATGTTGCTAACAATACCTAAATACTTTTACTAAAGTAACATTTTTAATGCATGCTTTTAACTTGTAATAGAGTATTTTTACTGTGTGGTAATGATACTTTTACTTAAGTATCTGAGTACTTTCTCCACCACTGGGAGATAAGGTGATACTTAGGAGTGAATTGTGTCCCAGTAATAAAATGTGTGTAATATTTGTTGCTGCATGCAGGTTGCAGTACAGGTGTTTGATCTTTTCTCCTGTGTGGTCGCAGTTGCTTGTGTGGGATTTTGCTGTTGAAACTAACAACAATGGCTGTTGTCAGTTCAACATCCCTGCAGCTGTGGAGTTCAGGTTGACTTGTGTTTTAGTGACTGCTTGACAGAAAAGCACCATTACAACTGACAAATGTGATAAAATGACACAGCTTCACAATGATGCCCTGTTTTCCGAAATGTGAGGCAACCATAAAAAGTAACTGGCAGTTGGGACTTACGTGCATTTTTTGCGGGGTTGTTCAAAAATAGCTAAATTCTGGTCATGTAGGCCTATATCTAAAGAGATTCATTCAATTTTGAGTCTAAATGTTTTTTCTTGGGCTGCCACGTAAAGAAGGAACCTTTTACTCACATAGCTTGAAGCTGCTGTTCAAACTTCCTTTCTTAGCATTGTGTACTCTTTAAAGGATAGGTTCACATTTTTTCAAGCCTGTCTTAAAACAATACTAACATGTCCATAGGTATATTAAAAGTGTTACTGGTCACTGGCTACAAAGAGATTCCCTCTTAAAGCAATTTTTCATGGGGGACAAACTCCAGAGTCTTCGTTCTATGTTAAAATGACTTCTAAAGTTCAGCTGAAGCTAATTTGAGGCTTCAGCAGTTAGACAAACCAAGTGGGAATCTTGCAAAGTTTCAGTCTGTTTACTACAGTGTTTCCTTGCTGAGCAGTGGTGGAGGGATCGTAACACAAAGGGGCAATTTGGTACTAAAAACACAGTACATTTGGAAGATCCCTACTTGATTTGTGTAACTGCTGAATCCTCACTATCTTTGGCTGAACAGTGGAATCATTTGTGCACAAAATGAGGACTGTGGATTTTCTTTCAATGTACAGCCAGATCACATTCAATGTATTAAGACAGACTTGAAAAAATGTAAACCTATCCTTGACCTCCTACTGTAACAATGGTTTAGAGAAATTAGAGTTTCTTTCCAGTGGGAAGACCCAGTGCCAAAATAAAATGAAATGAAACAGCTTTATGGATCTATAACAGCCTCTGATAAATCACATGTTCAGTGATCTCAGTGATCTAATCCACAAGGGGGGAGGGGAACGTTGGACTGGTTGGATGCTGACTTTCTTTGTAAAACAAAGTGGATTTGCCTGTACACAGTAGTAATTGAGAGATTCCCTTTCCTCTTTGTTATCTCTTTTAAAACTCAGGCCTGACTGATAGTGTGATAATGTTGTGTTGAACATTATGTTATTATGCAATAAAAATATCGTCGTAGTATATACTAACCTAAACACTAATCTGATCATCTGTCAGGTTATTTAATCTGAATCTATGGATCAGTTTGCTAGGTTTAGCAAACCAGGTTTGCATTTCTGAACACAAGCTCCCTTTGTTACTTTATAGAAATTGACTTAGCTAAATAGCCTAGCTAATAGACTCAGCTGTGTAAAATGCATGAGTTAAATAACAAAACTATGTGTTGATCATAACAGAGTTGAGATACTAGATAGTGACTCCAAACACACAAGCCCTGAAAGCAGGTTTGTCCTGCTGAACTCAGATATTCACTGCCTGAGGCGTCCACCTCATGTTTAACTTGCTGTTATTGTACAGAACCTGAGTAATGTTACGAGCATTACTTGAAAACAAAAACAAAATAAAACTTTATGGGTGTTGATCTAAAAATAAGATTTGAGAGAGAAACAGGTCAGACCATGGCACATGACACCGCTGAACTTACAAACAGGTCATCCACCTTTTATCTATATTCAGTAAACCAGCCATGGTTGAGAATCATTATCAGTCACAAAAGTCTCACAGCAAGCCACTTATCATCAAGATGGAAGTATTTGGGATGTACATGGGTTGTTTGCATGGGAGACCTTCCCCCTTTGTCCCTCTGGTTCTGCAGAGGTCTGACAGCTCAGATTGGTGATAAAAAACAGCTGCAGCTCCCACTCACAAGCCATTTACTGTTTACCACTTCATTATTAATGCGCATAGCTGTAGAAAAGTACTGGAACACAGAAATAGGCCTTTCCATTGATAGTGACCACTTTTTTTTTTACACCAATTGACTCAAACTCACAAAACTCTAAATGCACAAATTCACATTATTTGTCTCACTTCAGTTTACTGACAAAATTATGTTCAGATCTCCATTTTATTAATATTATCTGTTTATTTCTGATCTTCTATCACCTCTTAGTTTTAAGGAAACCTTACATAGACTATGAAACCTGGTATTTGTTTTTACCATTATTACAGCTAGGGGGCAGCATGGCACTGTGACATTTTCACAGAAATGATCACAAGCTGTTTTTATTTTTTCTGTCCACCTACACTGAACCACCAGAGTTGTTTCTAGATCCCTGTAAGACTTGTAAAACGTGTATGTTTCCTATTTACAATTGTGAAATAGAGAGCTCCGTGTGAAAGAGAGCAGCTTTTCAAAACTCTAAATTTACTGCGTCACATTAGAAAACAAGACAACTCTCTCTCATCTGTCTACCTCTTTATTTCTCAGCAGTCACTCCAATTGAAGTCACTCAAGCACATAAAGGAATCCCAAGAATGATCACCTTGTTAAGCATACACAACTTTTCCCTCTTAAGCCATCCAGCCTGTAGCTGCTATTAGTTTACAGCTTGGCTTGACACAAGAGAGAGAGATAATACTGTGGCACTCGAAAGGTTGATTTGTTTGTTCCACACAGAATAGCAACAAATGAAGGTCATGCCCTGCCAACAATAGCCCGTCAGCTAGTGAGAGTAAGAAAGCCCAGTCTATTCATTTCCTTGTTCTGCTGTAGTCAGCTGTAGATACGAATGTAAAGAAAGTTTTACGACTGGGACGTCTGCACCCCCCAGCTTGTTTCATTATTTTAAAACATTAAATCAAAGTAGATTTAATGTGGCTTTTTTGACACCGATCAACAGAAAAATGCTCTTTAATATCAAAGTAAAAACAGAACTCTACACTACATCTAAAATAATTTCAAACACATACACTTTTGACTGTGTGCTCCAGCTCTACAGCAGGAATCAATCGTTTTTGCTTTACCCCCAGAGACTGAAGGAGGTCAAAGCTCTGCACTGATAGGTGATCAGGCCCAAACACAAGATCCATATGCTTCATTTGTTCCAGCAGGAAAAATACTGACCCGCTGAGCACGAAATTAAAGATAAAGAGCTGCTATTGACACAGCTGCTTTGACCCCACAGAGATTTTATTGGAGGATGGGTGAAGTCAGTGTTCACTAGACACTGGACTGATCAAATCATCTCAGTCAAAACCAGTGGTGGGAAGTACATTTAATCAAGTACTGTAAGTACTTGAGTATTTTTTATTTCCTGCCATTTTATATTTCTACCCCACTACATTTCAGAGAGAAATATTGTGTTTTTTACTCCACTTCATTTATATGATTGCTTGAGTTACTTTGTAGATGACTGCATACACTGTAAAAAACTTCTGTAGTTTGTCTATTATCGAGTCCTAAAAGTCGTATTTTCTTTTTTTTTTTTAAGTGAAAAAATGTACCATTGCAGTGAGTTTACTTCAACCTGTTTTAATGTTTATGTTTTATTAATTTTCTGAAATAATCTAACTGGACTGGCAGATTATTTTTTACTTATTTTAAGAAGGAAACACAATATGATCATCATATAAAACTTAAACATCAGCTCCACCTTGACATTAAAATGCTGCATACATGTTACTACATAGGTGATAAAAATTCAATAATATGTTATATATTGAAACACTGAGGGCTGTTCTGCAAAATGAGCACTTTTATTTAATTACACTTTGCTGATGATACTATAGTACTTTTACTTGAGTAAAACTTATAATGCAGGACATTTACTTGTAATGAGTAAAGTATTTTCACACTATGGTATTAATGCTTTTACTTAAGTAAAGGATCTGAATATTTCCTCCACCACGGGTCAAAACTAATAATATCTAAATTTCTTAATCAACAAATATTTGCATATTCATAAATAGAGAAATTCTTCAATGAGGGAAAAGGAGTAGATGCAATGTCATTTTAAGAATGTATTTGGAGGGGATCTTTGAATGTTAAAATCAGTTGTCACAAATTATTCAACAAGGAAAAAGCATGTGAGAGTAACTGGAAGTAACTTTATTTTAGTCTCAGCAGGATTTATGAACATACAAATGTGTACAGAGAGGTAGTGGCAGGAATTTATCTCAATCCACTCTCCCTCCGCAGGTGTCAGACTTGGGCATATTCAGCCAACAGAGAGTGCAAATCATCACAGTGTAGCAAAAACATCAGTTTATCTCATCTGAAGAAATTCCCTCATTCAGTTCAAGGAAAATTAGAGGAGGCCCGCACATGCTCTTTTACAGGTATTGCAGGGCCTTATGTACACGGTGGCACAATTCAAACACATGTATGAGGTTAATCAAAAAGACTCAAACCAGACCCCCCCCATTCAGGAGAGAAATCACCAGAGATAGAAGTTAAATCAAAGTGTTTCTAGTATAATAATGTCTTCAGAGATTAAATGGTTTTGATATGTGTAGCTTTGCTCAGTGCTGTAACTGAAGTGAAGTCTGATTTGGACACCACAATGACAGAAAAGACTAAAGAAAGTTAATTTAGGTATTCCACATGATTGCATGAAGCAGCGTTTTCCAATAGATGTATAAGCAATACTGTGATGTTGCTAATATTTGGAGTAACCTGTGATAAAACTACAATGAATGCCTGTTGATAATATTTTCATGGATCTATTATTTGTCATCAAACCATATAAAACTTTATAAAAATGGATGTGTACAAAGTCCCTCATTTACTGTTCCCTAAATCCCTCACTGGGCCAGGATTTTGTATATTTAACCATGAATAAATAAAAATATACATATCCTGGCACTCCTCACTTCATATATTGGATTTGATCTTCATTCTTTAAAAAAAGGTAAATATATTTTATTTGGCAGAATGATACAGTATCTAAATATAAATTTTTGTATGTAAATGTGACATATTTGATAGGCATAAAAACATAAGGGTTAATAACTTGTTCACAAAGGCAGTACTGGTTGCGTCGTTTTACAGTGCATTAAAGAGTGTTTTCAAGTTTACTAATGCTAGGATAATCATTAACAAGCATGTGTAATCCATTTCTTAACAAAGGAAAAACCACTCAGAATAGAACTGACAAATTTACATAAGACTTAATGTGGGAACGTAAAATTACCAAATTAAACAGTATATACATTTAATTTCTATGGGACAGGCTAAAACATCAAAACCTTTAGGATTTCATCCATTAACCTCAGAGCTGCTCAAATAATACTGAGTGAATTTATGGACATTGGGATTTTACCCAGAATTCATATCCTGGAGAATTATGTGAACTCTGTTAAAGTGTAGATTTTCACCAAAAAACATTTCAGTGATCTCAAATCGCTGGAAAGTATTTACACAGATGTTTCGGTGTAATATCTACAGTTTTGTTTAAAAGCACTTGGCACGGATCTCCAGCCATTTGGTCCAACAGTGATGCACATAAAGCAGCTTTACCCTCGACCTCAGGGTTAGTTTACAAAGTGAAGGTGGACAACATGTTGTCCTGACTTGAGGAGCGCTTGTACCCCGATGATGAGCTGAAGTACGTCTCCCCATCGGTGCTGATGTCATCGTCATCGTCGTCATCGTCGTCGTCCAGATTGTTGAGCAGCGGAGCAGAGGTGCTCTTACGCCTGCATGAGACAGAACAATATTATAAGTAGGACACTGAGAAATGCCTGTGTGCTACAGATGACAACTTGACAACTAGACTACTGGGATATTGTTGTTTACCTGATCTCACTTCGTAGAGCTTTGAGCTGGCTCTGGAGCTGCTCGTTGGCCTCCTGTTGCTCATCCAGGTCTCTCTGCAGCTTCTTCTTGCTGTGCTCCAGTCGGTCGATCTCCTCCTCAGCCTCATCCATATGCCGTTTCAAGGCCTTTAGACGCAGATTCAACTTCAAGAAGAATCAACACGTGCAGGATTAAAAGGGTTCAATAAAGATCAACAGATATTTTTAACTATATGGCTGACAGACAGACTATTCATTTAATTCAAGGTCTATAGTAAATTGAGTTTAATGACTAAGTCTGAACCTGAGAGTGTGTATTACGTACTTGGTCCTTTTGATCTTGCATTGAATGATGTTCTTCTTCACCTTGCATCATCATGTCTTTTACCCTCCTCTCCAGCCTGCGGTTCACCAGCTGCAGGTTGGCACGCTCCCTGAAACACATGCAGCGCGAGGCATCATCATACATGTGATGCAGCACATCATTCTGACTCGAAGAAATCGTAGAACTCAAAGAATGAAGAGCTGGTCTGATTCTCTACAAGGTTTGATTACCCAGAGTCAGAGGATTCCTCTGAATAAGGAAATGATTTAAAAGTCACTTTATAGTTGATCTACGTAATCTAAATCAATAAGTTAGCTGTGATCTTTACAAAAGTGCCTCCTTCTCGCTCCAACGTTGTAGCCTAAATTTATCAGTGTGTAAGTATAAAGTCTAACTTTCATCTGAAACCTATAAGTTACTACCTGGCTGTCATACCCAACCTAATGAACCTCTTTACTTTTCAGTCAACCTTTCCCCTAAAGCTTTCCTGTTCCATCACCTTAACCTCAGCACACCACATCTCTATTCCCAATCCAAGCCTTCGTCTCACCTTTCCTCCCCCTCCAGCCTCTCCTCCAGCTCCTGTATGCGATCCTCCAGCTGGGCTACCAGGCCCTCTTTGTTGGACTTCTGGGAGCCCTCTAGATGAGACACCCTGCTCTTCAGGTCTTTGTTCTACAGAGGTCACGAAGAGAGAAGCAGTGAGGTGCTTAACTGGGCAAATGTATGTTTACATATCATAATCATATCAGTGTATCAAAAATATGAATTGAAAATTGATGTGAGGATGGATACGATCACATGAAAATGATGAATGAAATGACATGATATGAATGAAATGAGTTGGTGCTTTGTTCTGAGTTTGTAGAGTAACACTGTGTGTGGTTGTTTCCCTCCCTCCAGTGTGTACCTGTCTCTCCAGAGCCATCTTGTCACACTCCAGGTCCTGTCTGCTAGCCCTCTCCTGTAGGAGTTCATTCCTCATCTGCTCCACCTGTCAAGCCGAGTCCAGACAGTGTCATCGCTACGGTGCCACACAGTCTGATGACAATTATTATCAGACACTGTCTGAGTCTCACTCACAACAGAAACCACTGCAGCGCTTAGTGAGTCAAAATGCTAAACAATAGAGGAGTTAAAGCAGCCTCAGTTAATTGGTGAGCAGGACTTTCTTGTATGGCTGCATTCCCACTTTTTGTTGAGATCTTCATATAAACTCTTGGTGACACGGGGATTGTAGTAAAATAAATAATCAAATCAATCACAGTAGTTTCTGTAAAGAAAATATACCTGTGTGCTTTCAGACTGTATACAAAATATTACCTTTTAACCTTACTTTTATGTAAGGTGTGTATTATATAATACGCTTATTCGATTTCTTGCCGAGAGTTAAGATCAATACCATGTTCATGTCTGTAAGGAAAATGCAAAGCTACCAACAGCAGCCGGTTAACTTAGCTTAGCATAAAGACTGGAAACAAGGGGAAACAGCTAGCCTGGCTCTGTCCCAAGGTAACAAAATCCACCTACCAGCACCTCTAAAGCTCACTATTTATATAATTATAGTGTAAAAAAAAAGTCAATGACATGTGGTTTTACACAGGGTTATGTGAATATAGTAAGTTTGCTACCAGGCTAGCCATTTCCCCCTGTACCCAGTCTTTATGCTAAACTAAGATGACCAGCTGTCAGCCTTATATCTAACATACAGATACGGGAGTGGTATAGATCTTCTCATCCAACTCTTAGCAAGAAAGTGATTAAGCATTTATCCCAAGACCAAGTCAAAATATTCCTTTAACACTAAGCTGGTGTCATCATATATGCACTCACTGAACACGAAATCAACTCAGAGTGGTCTTACTGCATTAACATGACAGCTCAGTGATAGCCAAGTTCAAAAGAAGAGAGGATGAAAACTAATCGATACAGCAGTGATTGTTCTTTCTTTGTGAGGGGAGCTTAGAATTGGTGATATTTTATGCCAATTAGTGGGTGACAGTGGGCTGCTCAGATGAACGATGGCCCCTATAACTGGTGCACCCAGCACAGTGCTTGAGGGAGCTGAATCAGCAGACTGGAACGTACAGCGAAACTAATCTGCTTTGTGAAAGACGGCAGGAGAGGAGAGGGGAGATTACTCTCATTTAGACAGGAGAGGAGCACCTGGTGCCAGGAGAGACGCAGGTGTTCTTCCTACTGCCTCTGCTGCAACCCCACCACCCATCCACCCCTCCACCCCATAGCCATACCCCCCTCCCTCTCCTCCCCACAGACATTAGAGCACACCCACACCAGCACATACCCGCATGCACGTGTGTGTGTGTGTGTGTGTGTGCTAGTGGTGTGTGTGTATACACACACACCACTCAACCTACTCCACACAAAGCTTGAGTGTTGCCTTGACAACCGACCTCAGCCTCATGCTGAACCAATGCCACTTTGTCACAATGCCACTCTTTTCTCCTGGCCAGGAATTTTTTTTAAAGGGAAACCATTTAAGGAGATTTAAATACTCTACTCAACACTAAGCCTCTCTTGATGTCGCTACGCACATTCATTTCAAATTTTGGTCACAACCTTTGAATCTGTGTCAGGTCCAGACTGAGAGGAACCTGTAACCAAGCCAAATCGTACAGGCCTGTCTTTGGAGCTCAATGTTTCACATTTCACATGTTGTCACATTTCACATAAAAAGGAGTTTCAAAGGTGCCATGAAACTCTGACTGCTGGACTTCATGTGCTGCACATTAGCATAAAATCTATAGGGATGCAATAAAGCAGTGTTCTTTCAAACACTCCAGAATCAACATCCTCCCTCTGATTAGTAAGCACTCTCCAACATACAAACAACAATCCTAAAAGCACATGTAGTTTATCTAAATCTTACTTTACAGTGCCTCCGTCAGCAGCTTTATCAGAGTGGAAGGAAAACGCAAAAGCATTTGCTTACGAGGATATAAAAACTGACCTCAAGCACAAGAACTGGATTTGTTTTCAAGATAAAATTACTGAGCATAATTTCAAAGTGAACTCTACAGCTTGAAAACTTGAGACATTTGGCAGCTTGCATATTTTGGCTCGAGCGGAGCATTAAGAAGGGTCTTTTGTGGCTGATGCATGAAAATTGGATGGACGCTCTTAGACCACGCTGGCAGGCTGCCAGCCTGAATGATTATGCAAGATCATCTTACAAAGCAATAACCCGTCCACTTCATCCAGACTACAATACAAAAAAACCTGGGAATTTTGGAGTGTGGATATTATATGTAAAGACACACACACCTGAGCATTGATATGACCCATCAACCTGCATGTAAATCATGTGAATTGACTCTTATTGTTTTGTGGAGATCACGTTTTATTCAGAGATTAGTGATTGTGGTCATGATGTTAGAGGTGGAAGACAAAGCAACAGGAGATCAGCATATCATTTACAGGTTGAGATGAAACAGAGACATGTCTGTGTGAACTTAAGTGAACATGGGCAGCAGGTCACTAACACAGGTGAGCTCTGATAATGAGAATGTGTTGTACCTGCTCTCTTCCTCTGTCTATCCTGTCCATCAGCTGGTCTCCACTCTGACGCTCCTCATCCAGGTCCAACTCCAGCTGAGCAACCCTGTCCTGCAAAGCGGAGCAGTCATATCCGAATGGTCACTGAATCTGTTTTCTGAGGTTTACTGTGGTGTGCAAGTATCCTACATGATTGTCATAAGGCCTTTTGCAATCATTTGACATTTACATGTCTACTAATGACAAAACCTTTATCATTGTGTACCTCCATGAGTTTGATGTGTCGAGCTTTGTCGTCTTTAGCTTGAGACTTTGTCTCAGCCTCCACCTCCAGATCGTGAATCTTTTTCTCCAGTGTCTTCTCCCTGAGCAGAGCCTCATCTCGTTCCCTCTGACACCGCTGCAGGTCCTTCTCCTGGTGTGACAACTAAAATGAAATGCATCAACATACTTCAATAACTGAATAATTATTGAAACATTATTGCTTATGGCTAAAGATCTGATTGTCCTGTATAAAAACCTAGATCTTTTTACTGAAAATATTTTGACATTTTTGATCCCCGAAGATCAGTGGAACTGGTCTAGTAGGGGTTCAGTGTCTCATTAAAAGGACCCTCAGCATGTTATAAATACTTATGTAGTAAGTGTGGATTAAATGATGAAAATCCATCTCCTTTGTCATTATGTCATCTTGCTTCCCTTCAAGTATTACTGCTGTAGCGATGACCAACAATTTAGTTGCTGCTTAGGGAAATTATTATATGGTTCCCATTAGTGAATAATGAACCCAGTGCAGCTAGTGTTTCCCCACTGTGTTCATTCATTCAGCAGCAGCAGCAGCAGTGCCCCCCCCAGCTGGAAATTTGCCCCCACTGCTTAATGCAAAAACAATGAAAATTCATCATCTGCCCTTATTTCTCAACCAGAACAAATATTTGGCCATTAGTGCAGAAGTGTTCCATATTTCATTATGTAAATACTTCAGTAAGTCCTAATTTAAGCCATGGATTTAAAGCTGAACATACAAAGACTTAGTAATAGGTGCAATGGGATAATCACATATCCTCTCTCAGGCCCTGAATTGCAATAAGCACATTTGGAAATGAATAAATTACTGTATTAACAAATGAATAAAACAGATCTAGGGCGTGAAACCTGCTATGACAAACTGTTGTTTTTACACTGCCTTCTTGGCCAGGTCTCTCTTGAAAAGAAAGACTTTTAAAGATGTATGTGGCCTACACTTGTAATTTTACTGACAGTCTGCCAAGTTCACATGGGTGGAGACACACGGGGCATTTGAGAGCAGCTGGAAAAGTGGACTCACTAGGCCCAGTCCAGAGCAATCAGTTACTCAGGAGAGGTGGAGGAGGAGGATGTGAATCCTGCCAGCACAGCTTTCACAACAATGATATCACAACACTGACATCCTACTCTTCCTGTGCACCAGCTGGACAAAGATACATCAGCATGGATGTAGACAGAAAATAAGGATACTGACCTTGTCCTTTGAGTGGCAGCACGTTGTGCATGTCAAATAAAGGCTGAAAGTAATGACTACAGTTTCCAGTAGAAAGTTCCTCCCAGAGAAGGAAATGTCAATACTCTCTTCTTTTTTCTTTTCTAGGAAGCCTCTTGAGCTTATAATCAGGGCATAGTCTGCCAAAACCTCTATTAAAAAGGTACCCAGTGGAGTTTTCATTATAAACAAAGTTTTGTTTACAGGGTTAGAGTTAGGGTACACTGTATGTATCCATAAGGCCTAACAAACATGCTGGATGCATTTCCTACCTCATTAAAACCTTTGCAACCCTTGATTAATTTTTCTTTAAATCTGCAGTGTTTACATCGGCTTGTTTACAGTCATCTTCTTCTCTTCTTTTATTGGCACATTACCTCTAACAACTGTTACCTCCCTGTCAGAAGTCAGCAGAAATGTGTCTCACATTACCCCTGTGCTCATGGTGTACATTTTGTCCAAGTGTGCATGTTGGTACAACACAAAACTAAACATTATTTCACAGCAACACTAGTGGTCAAAAACTCCACATGGTTTGCATATTAAATATTCTTTCTTTTTACATGACCACATCCAAACTCAACACATCCCACTTTGAACTCACAAAAACAGAAAGTGTCAGGTTTGTATTTGGTGTAAATCTCTAAAAACAGCAATGTGCTACAATTCAGTGGAAGGACTGTATCATAACATCAGTTCATCACACCTACAGAAAAGTAAGAAAACATCTCCAAAGAAAATCATTCTTTTACATTTGCTGCCACTGGGTGTGAATAGAGCAAAAAAGCTGACACTGAAGTGTGACAATCAACTATTTCTTATTCACAGACCCTATGACTCACATGGTCTCAGAAGGTTGCAGATGAATGCTAACCTGCTAACCAGTGATCTTAAGTATTGTTATCTGTGTTACTCCTTTGCTGCTATGGCCCTTTCCTCCCTAAACTATGTTATATCTCACAATGTCCTAAAGCATTTCTGCTTTCACTGAACTATAATAAAACTGTTCCTGTGTGGTCACCGTAAATACAATCTCAACTGCCCCATCAAATGTTTGAGAGATAAATAAAATGACATAAGCCACCCTGCAACAAAACAAAAACATTCTTCATGTTCCAAAGTGCTGACAAGGATAAATTGCTTAAATGCAAACAATGCATAGTGGTCACAAGTTTCACCATTATGGTGTTGTGGTCACCCATCAGAGGATTATAAAGGAATTCTCCACATTTCCCTTTTAATTCTAACTGTGTGCGTAAACATTAATTTTAATAAAGAACAGAGATTTTCTACAGCTTGACTTGGCTCAACTACTTCACTTTAATACTATGTTTTGGGTTTGGGAGGGCAGCAGGGAGCAGAAATACATAAGTGGTGACATCACTCTCTGAAAGGAGAGGATGGTGTTGAAGGGAGGGGGTCAAACTGATTGAGTCAGAACAATGGCTCATCATCTGCTGTTCTGCATGGGAGGGCTCGGTTGGGCTGACTAATGACAGCCTTGACTTGACCACTCTCACCAAGAAAGAAGTGTCAGCATTCAAATCTGTGCTCATTACGTTAGATGAGGCTGACGTAGCCCAATGTACCTCTTCTTGCAGGGTTTTGGTAGCCAGTAGGTACTTATCCAGCTCCTGTCCTCGCTCTTTCAGAAGCCTCTGCAGCTCTGTCAACTCCCGACGGTTCTTCTCTTTATAAATATCAATCTGCTCCTGCAGCTCCCGAGTGGACGACTGGGACGCATCCACAATGTCATTCATCTGCAGTGAGATAGAGTAGAAAGAGAGAAAGAAATGTGAGGGAAAAAAGCATTTAATTTAAATCATATCAAACCTGAATCCTTTCAAATCCCTTAATTTCAAAAAACACAAAAGTGAAATACTTCAATGGTCATAGAAAAGAAAATGCTCTTCAGGCACTTCTACTATTTCTGCCCTGATGAAGACCCTGTGAGGTAAACAACCAACATGCCCAACTAAATTAAGCTTTTAATATACACTGTCTCCTAGCTCTGCCCAAGAGTGCCGAAAGAATATTTTCTTTTCTGCGACCAATTTTTTTTTAATCTTCAAGAGCAAAATAAGGTGAAACTGAATGAGTACTTGACCTCAGCATTGTTTACTTATGATTTAAGAACTACAACTCAACTCTTCGCTAAAACAAAAAGATAAGAAATTTGAAAAGAGATTCATTAGACACAAAGATGAATGAATGAAGGCATTTTACCAAACTGAGACCACCCCATGTGGTGTCTGCTGGGATAAATTTTACTATACTATATACTCATGTACATTCACCTCCTTCTGGAGTTTCTCCACTGTACGGTCCAGCAATCTCCTCTCATCCTCAATGTCGTTCTTCATGTTCTTGAATTGCTCCTTCTGAGCCCTCTCTTCTTGTAACCTCTCCTCCAAGTCCTTGTGCTCACTGCTCAGTTTGGTCAAGTTCCTCTATAGAAGGACGCGGTATTAAAAGATGTCAAACAGTGCTTGTGATAGACATCCACATTTCTCTTCATTCTATGTTGCTAATCTCACCTGCACATCTTCCAACCGAATGGTCAATGCTCGATTGGCATGTGACATCTCCTCTTCTTGCTCCTTAATTTCAGCAAAAGATTCTTCCAATTGCTTTTTTTCTCTCTGTTAAGTGGACATTGTGGCATATAAGACTTTCATATAGTATAATATGCTAAAGTGGCAGTGTAGAACTAAACCAGCAATATAATAAAACTGGCATCAGTTGCAGTTCTGGAACTGACTCCCTCACCTCCAGTCGGCCAACTCTGTCCCCCAGCTTGCTCTCCTGTAGCTTGGCCTCGTCGATGATGCGGTTGAGTTTGGCCACCTCATTTTCCAGCTCCTGTGCCCGTCTGCGCAGCCGCTCAGCCTCTTGGGTTAGCCGTCCTGCTTGGCCCTCCACTGCGCCCTTGGCTGCCTCCACTTCAGCCTTCTCACGGACCATTGCTGCGCTGCTCTGCACATCAGAACAAGACACAGGGCGTCAGTACAAAAGGAAGCAGGAGTCTGTGACACTCAACAGAAAGTGGAACAAAGATGCACAATGGAACATTTGAGACTCTCTCAAATGCCTCATGCAACAAAAAGCTATTCGAAGTACTCAGTTTCTCACTGAAGTTTTGTTGCTGTGGAGACACAGAATAACAGTGTCCTCCTGTAATTCTCTCACACTTCATAATAAACCACAATGAAATGCTGAGGGCCACACAAAGTCTGCAGGCTAGCAAGGCAGACTTGCTAGTCTCTTGTGTCACTAAATTCAAAGTTTTTCCACCTGTGATACTGCTGTGATATGGCTTTTTAGACGTGTCCTGTGACCGCTGTAAACTCAGAGTTATACAGTGTTAGTCTGCACCTGTGGCAGTGGCAGAGTTAACAGGGAGTCCTGTGAGCTCTCCTCATGCCCCAAAATTATGAATGAAGACTGTCCTTTGGCTCTGACATTACAAGGTGGAGTGCTGTGCAGGAGAGAAAGAATGAGAGACAGACGAAAATACATGTACAACAAGCACACATCTCAATCGGTACGACAGATAATAGGTTTCGGTTGCGATGACACCCTTCCAGTGAATGACAGCGTAGGTAGGCAAATGACTTGCAAGGGTTTGTTTGGAAACAAGACTTTTAGGTGGAATGTTAGGAAACTGGTTTGGCAATTTCCTGTTTATCTCAGTACAGTGATGGATGCCTGCACTTGAACACCTATGGACACAGAACTGCAGAAGGTGTGAAAATATGTCAAAGTTCAATGCTGTCTTCCTGCACAGGCAGGTTACTCTTTGTTACTCATCACACACATTGTTGACATCCAAGTACGTCACAGCTTGTGTGTTTGCACAAAAGCATGAAAGCACACACGCACACACACACAGCCTACTGCTTTGAAGAACCAACTGACTGAGTGTGTGTCACCCAACTGGTGACACACTGCTTAAGGGTGGCACAGAAAAAATGCATCAATACAAACAGTGGAACTAAAAACTGGTTTGTTATTCTCAAGCAGTACCTTTATCAAGTGCTGCAAAAATCCCTACAGCAGACACCTTCCTGCTAAATTACATCACAATAAAAATAAAATGTGGGTTCCTCTGACGGTGATTTATTTTAAAAAGCATGACAAAAAAACAGATTTTAGTTGTCAAGAGATTTTAACTGCAGCAGGCAAATGTAGTAAAATAGTTTTGTGAGTTATAGCACTTTAGTTAGTGTCACTGGGCATTTGAGGGAGATTTTGAAGGTGGTAACTTATTTACAAATGCAAAATTTTGTTTCAGCTAGAATCCAAAGTCTACTACTCTTCACCCCTTAAAACTCTTTGTGACTAGTGAAACTAAGGCACTCGTTGGCCAGCTCAGCTTGTCGTCATTCTGTGTGAATAGAGGCACCTCTTGTACTTGAAAGGTGATGGGTGCCTCCCTGCTTCAGGCCAGTCAGACCTGTTTCCACTGTCACCACAGAGCCACCCTCGCTGCCTCACTGGGTCATTTAGTTTGGTCAAAGGAGTGAGAAGCCCTGTACAGACTCGATGCTGCCAAATCCAGAGATAACACTGTTTCACCTCTCAAGATTAGCCAAACCAATGAGAATTAACACAACAAATCGTAGACAAACAAATTAAGACTTTACAGTAACTAAATCACAATTGTAAACATTGCAGATGTTATATAAATGAGAATAAACTACTGTAAATATTAGAAACAGCTCCCAGTATAATGCAGTGCAATTCCTCAGCACCTCAAACTACAGTCTCCAAAATTAACATCAAGTTGAATCAACACCTCCCTAAAACAGTTTCAATAAAAAACTAAACATTATAATTTCCATGAAGGTAGGATTTATTTGAGAACTGTTGTATTTATATCAATCGAATATCTCATTTATAGCTGACACTGCTGCTAACTGGCGTTCAACCTAAAATGCCCCAGATCTGCATCAGTGTTAACGCTGTTATGATCAAGTTACTTCTGATTAAGTCATTTTCTAGGAGGTTTATATTAATATATAAGGTGGGATGCAGGGCTGACCACAGCTTTCACTGCAATAATAAAGCATTGATAAGAGTGTGTCAGGATTGTGTTGGTGCTCCATTTTAAAACAACATATACAACAAGTTCAGCCCTCACACTTCTCTGCCTGTCCCACTTCCCACACTGGGTCACACAAGTTAAAAACATGGGCAAAGCCACCCAGCCAGAAAGAGGGAGACCCTCCTGCTGTCTGTGAGAGGAAGCAGAGACAACATGGCTGATATCTCTGCTTCCTGTGTTAAAATCGCCTGTGGAAAGATCGACATTTCGTAAAAATTGTAAGACAAACACATAAATGTCAACTCTAATATTCCAATCATATCCATGAGAACCATATATTACCTATCAGCCAACAATTTCTCATGCACTAGTTATTTAATTTCTTATAAGGTTTCACAAACTTGATTCTTTTATTCACTACCGCAAAATGTTAATCATTCATTAAAAGTGTTAAAGCGTTATTTAAGGTTACCTAACAATTACTAAAGAATTAGTACTAACAAAGCAATCACTTTATCAGCTATTAGACAACGATTTGTTTGTCTATTTAATAAAATGTTTTAATGCCTCTTGAAATTCAAATTGAACAAAGAGTGACAATACAAGCTGACTTCAGTGTATTAGTACAATATCACAGAAGAATATGTGGTAATATCATACAGCTAGTCCTTTTTTTCCTTCTCTACCTGAACTCAAAGTTTGACTTGGGTCCTCATGTGTTTGTCTAAAGTTGCATATTAACTAACTTTGTGCAGTCTTTGAAACGCGGCACAAATGCTGAAAGTGAAGTATGTGTCCCGGGTCGTGTGCTGCTGTGAAATCTCTGCTCTCTCGGTTATTCCCACCAAATCAGCTTCCAACATAACAAAATCTGATGGTCTAAAAATAAATACAGCTGTAAGAAACCTGCAACAAAAAGCCACAACCAAGCAGAGTGTCAATCATTTTCCTGAACTTGTTAATTCCATATTTCTGAGAACTTTAACTTCTATAAATGTCAAGATTAATCCCTTTATCAGGTAAAACAGATTCAATTTCAAAAACACCATAAAAACTCATGTTACTGTACATAGACTTTCAACTTTCAAGTTTAAATGCAACTGAGAGACCCACTATGAGTAGGTACAGAGTACTGTACAGCTGCTTTTGTCTTTAGCACAAAGTCCACAAGTCATTAAAGGTGCTAGGTGGCATTTTTAGATCTCGTTCAGAATTTCTGTAAACAGAAAAGCCAGCTCTAGCATGTTGTTATTTCTATCCCCTCCCCATTCCTGATGTTGCTCTGCATATGTTTTGTTTTCTTTTTTTAAGACAAACATGTTGGAGGTATTTTTTCCATATGTTTTTCCATATACAGTGCAAAGGCTACCAATACTCCTCCTGGTGATTAGCTGCTTTATTTATCCTTATTACACTAATACTTTTCAAATGGATTTGATAATTTATGTTAAAAAACAATGCATACAAATAAAAAATACATTGGTACTTCTCAAACTGAATTTAATACAATAAATAATATACTTAATATTTCAATGTCATCAAGTCAAAGGTATTACTGCTGGATGCTCTTTGTTAAATTGCTGATAAGCTGTTTTCTGTTTTCTAATTTCACTGGTGCACTCTGCAGGTACTCCAAACCAGGATGTATTGAAACACATGACTTCCTTTTGCAGCAGCTGCAAAAACATGCTAACTGGACCAGACAAATTGATCGGCTGATACTAAATGAAGCTTCTACAAAAGTTCCATAAGGAGGACATTTTCTCTCACATTTCCTCTCTCTCTCTCTTTTTTTTTTTACTGCTAGTGAATTCCCTCTCTTTCTTGTGCTTCCTGTTGTCAACTCACATTTCCAGCCTCGCAGTCGTTTCCTCTTTCCTGTGCTGTCAAAGCTCTTCTCATTCACAAATTTCACATATCACTGATATCTTTAACTTTCCTTCTGCACATTACAAACCATTCTGTATGATTATCTCTTTTAGAGCAATAATTGCAAAACCATAACCTCCACCTCACCATTACCTGCAGACTGTAATACTGATTCAACACCACCTGCTGTCTCTGCACCACCACAAGCATCTATAGACTCTAATAAGAATCCTAACTCTTACATTCATGGGCCAGCATGCTATGAAGATGTTCCACCACCAACATTTTATTCGGTTTCTAGTTGACTTCTCATTGAAGTACAAGTTATTACCTCCTGCCCTCACAAAGTCAGTCTAAACACAGAGATTAGAGGTTTGCAAAGATGCTAAAATATGCGTGGCAGGCTAAAATAAGCCTTGTAACTCTTGTTAAGTCTGTCTAAAGACTGATAAGCAGCAAGGTGAGTGTTGCAGACATGTATTTTATGTTTATTGGCCAGTCAGCTGCTTACTGTTTGGGTGGTGGAAGGTAAAATTAAGTCACAGACCCTGTTTTTACTCCATCGTTGGTTTGAGCTTTTTGACAGCTGAAGTGATGCAGCCTCATTGTGGCAAAGAAAAAATGCCTTTGTTGCCTTTGATGGAAAGGAGCTACATTTACACACACATGACTTTATAAAATAAAACTGCCCAAGGTCATTCAGAGTACAAGTCATTTCCTTTATGGTATCACATTATCTGAACTTAACCCTAATATCAGGAAAAGAAATTCAAAAAAACTTTGTTGGCAGTGTAGAAGCCTGGATTTGCTTTGCCAACAGAAAGTATGTGTTACAAATACAGCAGCATTCCTCATAAAAGATGGTACAACGACCTGAGGTTAACTTGAACAGAAGGCCTGTCATGGACTGAAAGGAAGGATTGAAGTAGAAATTAAAACGTGACATCTGAGGAGCGTTGGCATATCTTTGGTCAAAGGAGGACGGTAATCAAATCTTGTCTCGTCCTTAGAGAAATGGGAACACAAACCTGCTTTCTCTGTGCAAAGCCAAACTGCAAGCTTGCAGGGGTGTGTGGATATAACAGAATTACAGAGACTTGTGAGATTGTGACCATGCAGATGCTCTAAGAGACATTGATGTTTCTGATTAAAATTAAATAAATAAAAAGAGAAATGTAAGAAAATTGCTTCCTAAAAATCACTTTTATTTTGCTAAAAGTCCCAAGTCTTCCCTAAACTGACAAATTTGACTCTTTGGTATTTGATTGTTGACACCAAACACACTATTTGCTGACAACTGAGGCCACAATTGAAAATGTTTTGATTTGCCATCATCACAGTGCACCACAGCTTGCAAGATTTATAAAACAACACATTCATCAGAAAACAGTTAATACACAATCGTGATCTGGAGCAGAGGTTCTCTGTGGTCCCAGGGCTGCACAGAAAAACAGTAAAGTTTTTCACTCCCTGGCCATCAGTACAGTCACTCACTGTTTCCATCCCAAAGACTGTAGGAACACTTCCTGTAGTCAGTGCAGAATTATATCCAAATTAAATCATTTATTTTTTAGGTTTCCTGGGACCAGACTTGATCTAACTGGGGTCTGTGATCTCATCTGATGTTTCTGAATATTAAAAACTTTAGGATCATCTAATCTACACACTTTTATTTTTGTAAAAATATTCAGCAAAGATCTATAAATCCATTAATTTCTCCAATGTAAAACTGGATCGTGCATTGTGAAGGCAGAAACTATGATGTGAAGCACTGTAACAGATGTACCCCTTCTTAAAAATAATTACATTAATTACAGAGCATTTATCAAAATTAAGAATGTTAGTTGGGTGTGACTCAGACTTTGACTTTCAGGCTTCACAGTGCCAAAACTCAAAGGCTCAGTAAAGTCTCAGTAGAAAAACAAAGAGGGGAGAAAACTTTGTTTCTAGCTTTCCAGGCGGAAGATAAGGTTTGAATAAACCTGTGAGCGAGAGAACACCCAAAATCCACATCCTACACAACAGTTCAAGTCTGAAGACTAACAACCTAAACATGGAGATCTCAACCAACACTTTACACATTTACAATAAAGTCCAACTTCATGTATCAAACCAGTCAGCTGGCATAGTTACAAATATAAGATCAAATATAAGATTCTGATTTGTTATTTCATGTGGATTAGAAGAAGGCGGAACATCAAAACATTTGTAATTTTTCACATGGTTCACAAAGTTGTTTTTTCTACAACTGCCTACAACTACACAAGAAAACACACTGACTGCCTTTCAAAGCACTGCTTGATGAATGTAAACTCTTCTTTTTTTGACCACTAGCCTCAAATGTAATCTCAATAGATGTGTATTTAACTTGACTCCTGCAAGTTGTTTTGGCAGATTAGGCTTCCACCACATCAGTGTTCACAGGCAGCGAGGTAAAGGAACAACAAACACAAAAATCCTGCCTGATTTCACATGGATGTGACCCTCATATGGCCGTGCAGCGACATTTTCTGAACGAACCGTTTCTGACTGAACAGATGGCTATTTAGATCCCGTATTAAATACGTGTTTACTGTTATCAATCTATAAAGTTACCATTAAAGCTGTTTGAAGACCTAGAAGACCTAATATTTCAACAAGGATAAACGGCTAATTCCTTGCTGTCTCTGTCAAAATCCAGAAACTCTCTCCACCATTTCCTTCCTCTCTCGCTGCCCTGCGTCTCCTTCCTTCTCTTTCCAGTCGTCTGCCAAATCAGCTCCTAAAGCTATGCTAGGAAATATAGTGCTATCATCAAACACACAGACTCATGCGAGAGTTTTTACTTTCAAAACAAGCCTGAGGGGGAACTCTTCTCTGGGCTACGTAAGTTTGATGATCAGACAGTGAGACTTCAGTTCACACACTGGCAGAGATTACTCGAGAGGCAGACAGAGATACGGGCAAGAATGGCACAGGCCAGAAAATGAACTGCATTTAGGTGAGCGGGAGATCACTGTGGAGTCTTGTGTGGAAACTGTGGAGTTAGGAAATGAAAAAATACAGCATTTGGGATTGAGGTTACAGATGAGAGCGTGATAACAATGAGGCTGTGTTACACGCTGTGGCTCAGGGCTGTAGGTGAAACATAACAAGAGCTGGAAATGGTGTGATAAGCACAAGGCTCTGTCTTTACAGTTAGGAAGGGAGAGGACGGCTGAGACCTATTAAACCCTCTAACGCTGAGAATCTGGAGCACTGCGGAGATGGAGATGCAACTGCAGCACCTCGAAGAGGCATAAATGAAAGGATCCAAGCCTCTCCCACAGGTCGGAGCGGGTACAGTGTAACAGAGCTGGAGCTGAGTGAAGAAGGAGGTCTGCAGGGTGCACATTCTCCACTTTGACCCCAACATTCTTGGAAACAAACCCTTCTCTTTACTCACCGCACCTCATCTTTCCACATTTTTTGCATACCAGCACATGCTGACATGAAAGATCAGATCCACTTCCAAATGTGCAGACGTCTTTTGTTACAGAACATTAAGAACTCAAAAAAGTAATGCTCAAAATAAGCAAATTCATATCTTCTCAAGAAAGTGTGACCACGATTTTTCAACCTTGATGAAATTCCACAGATTTCAGCTCATTGAAAACACAATGCAGCTTTCAATTTAAGACACAAAACAGGCCCCCCCGCCCCTTTCAGGGGGTCAGCAGCGCATCCCCTTTTCTTCAGCATACTGACCCACTTATTCAGCATGTCCCAACCCCCGCTGCTATTATTGTGTGAAACAAACTCATCATTCATCATCGACTGAGGTCCGCAATTACCCCCACTCTTTCAGGGCACAGAAAGAAGTGGGGACACGACGCAACTCGGGAATGGCAGCTCATTAGATTAGTGATGGCTTGCCACTGCAATTAACTAGCATACAGAGCAATTTAGTGCTCCAGTTTCCAGCATTCTTCTTCGTATGGGCCGCTCTGGTCACCACAAAAGGTCAGGTCCATTCAAACGGGAGAAGCAGCACTTTGATGCACATTTCAGTCTGGCTCTTCTTTTTCTTCTGTCTGACACCCTCACACAAAGTAGAAGCGTATATGAGAGAATAAGCAGCTTTCCCTTTTAATGTCAGACTTTCTCATAACCTGTAGCTCAGACTATTGCCCACATGATGTGAACATTTAGGACTTCAAAAGGCTTTGGGTTTCATGGTGATATTAGCAAGATTTGTTTTGGTTCTTGTGCCTATCACACAGTGTGTTTTCATCACACAGAAAACCATAATGTCTAGAATAACAGTATTTATTACTAACATGCTCTCTGTGTCTTTATATGCTGACTTATCAGATCTTATTACAGTTTGCACATTGCCTGACATAAACAGCATATATAAATCGGTAAAGCATAAATGGTGCCACTATATAAATACATTTCTGCATAGTAATTGATCACAGTCTTCTAATCTACAAATGTCTCATGAAGTCTAACCTGAGGACAGAATATTAATTCAGGACATAAACGAAAGGCTCTAATGAGTGAGAACTCTTTCATAACTTAAAAGAGAAACAAACAATGACTTCAGTCTTGCCAAGTGTTTACAAAGCACTGAGGGTAAACCCCTGATGACATACTCCCTCGGGGGAGCAGTACCTCTGTTCGACAAAAGGAAATGTTCTCATAGATTCTTGCTGCAGAGTG
This sequence comes from Siniperca chuatsi, assembly GCF_020085105.1. Lineage (NCBI taxonomy): Eukaryota > Metazoa > Chordata > Actinopteri > Centrarchiformes > Sinipercidae > Siniperca > Siniperca chuatsi. Next base: position 18,189,654 of record NC_058042.1, read on the forward strand.
CTGCTGTGGACCCCCACCAGGCCCGCAGGAAGCCGAGAACAAGGACAACTTCCACTCTTTGAGACAAACAGGACACATGTGAGTCACACGGCAACCTACTGGAAACAATGTGTCTTCAGCTCTTTCAGTGTGCTCTCTCCTGCCATGCACCACTGCTCGTCTCATCGTAACTCACCTTCCTCCACTTTGAAACGACAACTGACAAACCCTCTCTGCTTTAAAGAAAATTCACTTCTAATCTTTCACTTTTAAATAATGGCTGGCTTATCACTAGTATTACTCTCCTAATGGTGCAGAATAACACAGATTTGCATAACAGAGGGTTCAAGGTTTATAAAATTTGATGTGTAGCTTTTCAGAAGTTTATTTTTTGACAATGTAGTAAAAAAACTGAACTGTGCCCGTGTCTGTTTTGGAGTATATCAGGGCCTTGAACGTTGCATTACTGACCTTGCCAGTAATGCAACTCCTAACAGTTTCACATGCAGATAAATGTCTCTAAATTGTATCATCAAACATCATTCTCCCTGTAAAATGTTCCTCCCTAGAGGAACAAGCTGAGATAAGAAAACACCTCCACATTTGACTGGCCAGAAAGACTTCTTATGAAAAATGTTGATAAGCTACATTTAACTGTTACATAGTGTTTCGTTTTCATTTTATCTGTTTGCTCTGTTGACCCAACTTAAGTGTGTGAATTCAAGCTGGGCTCAATTTCCACTTTTGAAAAAACGTACAACAACTTCTTACTGCTATAGGTGAATATCCTATCCTAACCAGATCAGCATGTTTAAACTACTTTGTTTGTGCAGCAGGATTCCATCCACATTAAAAACTTGGATGTTTAAGCTCTTTATCATTAGCATTTCTCTGCAAGTCCAGCCAAACCAAATCAAGGAACCACTGACTTATGATTAACACAGCAGATATGCTGGATATACTGGAATTTAAAGGGTTAACAGAAATGTGGGAGGAATTCTATAAATATTGAAAAGTCAACTGTTAACTTGTCTTTCAGCATGTACATAAGTCTACAGTGATACGGTATCAAATGTTTTGAGAAACTATTATTCAATGAAGGAGACTGAACAGTAGTAGGTCTGTGAAATTATGTTGTTGGATGATAATTTAAATTTCTTGTTTTATAATATTAAAAATTCTTGTTTTACTCAGGACTTTTCTTTGCACAATCATCTTTGCCTGGTACAGTAAATTGTATGTTGACTTCTTGAATTCAACATTTTTTCAAAACGCAATGGAGACACATAGAAATATATACTGATTTAAAGTGACACAGTATAGGTATAGTGGATACAGTATATCCTGCCTGTTTTAAAACCAGTGTCTCAGTATTTTGACACTCAGTGCCACAGATGTGAACTTGTGAAACTAGTGAAAAGGTGTAAATAACGTCACTTCAAAGCAGCGCCCTGACCTCTGATGACGAACATATGGCACAACTTGCAATGCAAAACACACACAGACACAGTTATAGCTCCCCTGATGTGGTGCTTATCTCCGCACTCCTCTGTGACAGGCTGTGTTTCTGGAATGGGGGAGGGTGAGAGCGAAGGAAATGAGGAGGAGGGAACACAGGGAGTCAAACTGGAGGAGAGACGGAGGGACGGAGGGGAATCTCACGGGAGGCTGATTACCTGCTTGGCGTCCTCCAAAGACGTCTGCAGCCTGCTTATTTCCTTCTCATACTGCTCCCTCATCTTGTCCACCTCCTGATCATGAACGGCCACTTCCTCCTTTAGGGCTCCTTTCAGAGCTGTCAGCTCCCTCTCCCGCCTCCTCAGCACCTCTTCCTGCTCCTCCTTGGCCAGTAGAACTTCCTGCATATCCACCTTCAGTTGCATCATGTCCTGTGCAAAAAAATGAAGACAGTTTGGCAACTTTTTATCACTTCAGAATCAGACTGGAGTTGACCTGCCGAGTTTGACTGTGACCCTTAAGTTTGCTCTTGTCTTTGGTTACGTTCTCACTGCAACGACAGTTATTGAATGGTTTAAAGACATTTGTAGCGGTAGAGCTTAAGACAAGACAGAATGTAAACCTCTTGGAAATAATCAATAATAGCAATGTGATAATTTTAGATATATAGGTCCAATATGGATTCCCTTTGCCTGCTTGTTCATTAAGATTTATTCTGTAGTGTCTCCAGAGAGAAATATTTCAGGTAAAGCCTTCACCCTATGGACTTGAAGTTTATAGGTGTTATTTCAGACAAATAATATCCATATTGCACTGTATTATAGGATGTAAGAAATCACTGATTCCCTTTTAGACAGGCTAGTCTCTACTCTCTACACTTGTTGCATTCATTTATTAATTATTTATGTTTTAAATACAGTGTGAAACAGCTTCATCTCACTCCAAAGAGATTTTACCATATGGTTTTCTGTAGAAGGTTTTAGTATTCAAGAGGCAGAACAGAAAAGCTTTCATCTTTCATGGTGGTTTAGGTGAGCAGTTGCCATCAGCCACATGTTCCACAAGCTTAGAGCAAAAAGAAAGTCATTTTTTTTCTTCTCTAGAACAGTGAACACTGTGCATTACCGCCATAATGATGTCTTTCTCTCCATCAGAGGCTGACTTCTTGGCCGAGTCGAGCTCGTCATGCATCTCTGACAGCTGGTCCTGCAGGTCTCTGATCTCTGTCTGGTATTGCTCCCTCTCCATCTTCACCTGGAACAGCCTGACAAACCACACAACATGTCACAACACAGTACAGGACAGGTAATCTACATAATGTAGATATGCACATACACACCCGCACGCCTGCACCTTAATTCGCACACACAAATGGCAGCACCTGTGCTGGGTCTGAATGTGAGGCCTACAGAGCACAGAGGTTAAAACAAAATCCTGAACTATGGCAAACCAATAACGTTGAAACTGCCTCTACATGACAACACTGAGGGGGAGGGTGATAAGTGATGTGAGGCACCTCAAACAAATCACCACACAGTCATGTAGACTGAAGCAGAACATCTAATCCTGCTGTAAGAATAGTGGAGCAAGTCATAGTGGCAACACTCTGGACATCAGACTGACATCAGTCAAATAATAATAGTTGTTTATGGGGGTTTATAGTTGTTTAAGGGACGGAAATTAAGCTAGACAGTTAGTGCTGTCAGTATGAACAGTAAATCAGTCACAAGCACACATTAATATGGAAGGTGAAAGATAAACCTAACAAACCAGAGGAGACACAAAGGACTATATAATAAGGCAGAGGAACTCACATGGCAACCACTTCGGTAACTATCAACAGTCTGAGTGGTTTCATAGATTTCATTCAGATATCCTACACTGGTTTCAGCGTGACAGTACATGTAAATGTATTTATTTTTATTATTATTTGGCCTGGGGAGGGTGTTAACAGCAACATGGTTCTTCTGATACACCGCTTCAGGAGCTTAACCAGAAGGGCGTAAAGTGCAGGAGGTTCATGCTATGTCTCCCTGTTCCCACCTCCCTCAATGCAGGATCCCCAACAAATCAGTAGGGATCAGTAGTGAAGCGACAAGAACATGATGCCTCAACCACAAACACTGCCAGTTGTGTGTGTGTTGTGTGTGTGTGTGTGTTACGTTTAACAGAAGTAAAAAATGCTGCCACTGACAATTGAAACAGTCAACACAACATTCTGGAAATGCTAAATAAAGCTAAGCTAGTTGATTTATCTACACTGATGGTCATAGACCTGTCACTCTCCAGCATTGTCACCCTGCACTTACTCTTCGACTGTGGTCTGGAGCTCGGCCTCTGTTTTGGCTAGTTTTTCCTTCAGACGCTTGCACTCGTCTGCACTCCGCTCCAGCTCCTGCTGCAGCTCTTTCAAACCTGCTGCTGTCCTCTTGTCAGCCTGGTTCTTCTGATGGTGAAACACACAAATATTCATGTTGACATTTCAATGTAGATCTAGTCTTTTACATCTCCTGCTTTGTGTTAAGCTTAGCCAATTCTACATCCAACCAGTAGTTCCCAAAATATCTCTTTAAATTCAGCAAGTTGCACAGTAATACGTTAAACCTACTTTCCAGCCAAACCCTTGATTAAAGGATATTCTCAAACAACAAGTTCAGCAATAAACCCAACATGTCAACATAAGCAGGCTGGTGTCAGAGGCACATTGTAGTTAGACTGTTGTTACCTCAAGTTGTCTCTTCAGGTCGGTCATTTCTTTCTCCAGTACGGCATTTTGCTCCTGCAGAGCTTTGGTCTGCGCAGCAAAGTCCAGGGACTGACAGAAGAAGACAGATGTTTTAAAATTGGTTATTTCTTATTGATCCATTATGAATAAAAATACACACTGAATACAAACTGAATATTTGGTCTCTGGCATTAGCACTCTTTAGTAAAGGGTAAATATTCAATAACTGACAGTGTCTGCTAGGTAAAGTAAATAGCCTGAGTGCTAAAGCCTCAGAGCATGAGATAACATGCACACAGTTTTAAAACGTCTCATAAAATGGCTTTGAGATCACAATTTTCTTCAGTGGTTGGAATCAAAAAGGATGTTAAGGCAGAATTTAATGTTTAATTCACATTAGCACAAATTAGTTTGTTGCATGTATCAACCTCTTCAAAATCAATACACATGAGCCAGTTGGGCTTCACTTTGGGAAGCTGAAACCTAAACACAAATCTCTCACCCATTTACTGGTAGACAGCTAAAGCATGAAGGCAGAACTGCACTTTTACAGCCCCAAATCTATGATTTCAATGTAAAAATATGTAAAGATGCTGATGTTGACATGTAGTTGGCATATCACAACAGATATCAGAGGAGACATATTATATTTCATGGGTTCTTTAACTGTTAGTGTGGCACAATTACAACAACATAACAATGTCTCACTTTGTTGTCGTCTTGTGAACTCGCCGTGGCTCTAGACTTCAACGTTTGTATCTTCTCAAAAACGAGGTTGACCTTTCTCTTCGTGGTTTCATCATTGTCATTGCTTCTGCAGACACACACCCAGGTTAACACACTCTGGTTATTAAAGGTTAAAAAAAAAATGTCTCTTAGTGTTTGGGGGAATCAGGAATTAATTCCAGACCGTTCTGGGAACAGAGTAAGTCATTCCCAGCTTAGAAAGGGTCAGGAAGGATCATGCTGCTTTGATGTGTCACCTCACGGTACAAACAGCTTCATTACACCCGTCCAATAAACCATGAGGCACATGAGCGGAAGAATCAAACGTATGGGCAGTATAATGGGATTGCTGCAGAGTCTAATTTCATCACCTGGCAAATTAGTAGGAACCGGGGTTAAAAAGAGGTTAAGAAATACCACAATTTCCACGGCTTTCAAATGTAAACATGCAGAGTATGCAAATTGCGAGAGATTGTCTTTAAAAAAGAAATTATGGATTATTTGCTCATGGCATCCAGATAATATAATATAAATTATATGACATAGTAAACATTCTCCAGAGCTAAGAAAAGCAGCTTTGTCTTTAGCGTTATACACTGAGCATTTCTTTAATTTCTTTAAAAGCCCAAAGATGGGAGGATTTTCTCAATCACCCACAGAACAATATTTAATCCTTCAGTTAAAGTGAAAACATCAGAATCCACAAAACTACAGTTTCACCACTTTCACATGACAGCAGTAATATATTATTTCAATAAATTACAAGGCTGACACAGAAAGCCAAACCTCCCCAAACCTCTCTTTTCCTCATACAGATGATTTTCATTAAACCTTTATAACCCCTGCTGGTGAATGTTTGTCTTCTGGGCCTTGAGAATGTAGCTCAGTTTCAGCCCCAGCACTTCCATCTGTGTTTCCTTTCCTTTGTCCTGTGACTCCTGACCTGTGGCCCGACACACCCAAGCAGTTTCCTGTTCTCTTTTTACATTGCCACAAGTCTGTAGCACATGCAAGAACTGTAGGAACCTGAAAACTGTTTCTCACTGTAAAATCACACACAACTAATGCAACTGAGTACAGTTTAACTGGCACTTGTGTTTAACTTATACATTCCCCAAAAACAATTCTTGACATTGACTTGCTACCTTAATTAAAAGACTGTAAAGAATGCATAAACCATCATATATGAATCATTTAAAACCTAAATTGCATTTAACCTTTTAACCCGAGATGCCTTTCCTTGAAAGGCAATAAGTGTCTGATTACAGAAGTAAACAGAACGTCTCCCCTCATTTCACACTGCAGCAAAGAGAAAGCAGAGAGAGAAAGTGGGATTCTGCAAGAAAACAAACTCCAGACAGCTGGATCCCTAACAGCCTGGATGGGAGGGTAAGACGAGCACATTCCTTCACTTTTATCACAAACAGTCCAACTCTGATAAAAACCATTTATGTGCTCCCACAGAGAACTCTCTTCCTTCATGATGCATTGCCTTATGGTGCAACATGTTGGATTTGGGCTTTAGAGTGAACAGTATGTTCAGTTCATGATAGTTGAATCATGAAGGATCAAGACAAGGATCAAAACATTTGGTCACATTTTTAAATTAGTTATTTAAAGTTAAAATAAATAATTTAATTAATAAAGCTAAAAAAGTACATTGATAAGAACAGAAAAGTCAAGATAACTCACCCATCCTTAAGATAACTGAACAAAATTTGTTTTGCTGTCTCTTCATGTGTTTGTTGTGAAAGCTCCTGCTGACCTTTCAGAAGATCGGGTGTCGCCTGGAAATGAAATGAGATGGAGATCTTAATGAAATAAGACAGATCTTGACAAAGCAAAAAAAGGTGTTCTTCTCTCACAGATCCTCATTTGTAAAAGATTGAACAGACAATCATCTGTTGGACAATATACTAATATTAATTAAGTATAATAAGTTAAAACAAAGAAATTTCAGATTCCAAGTGTGAAGATTCAATCATAGTGCTACAGCATAGATCTTTGTACCTGGACATCAGCCTCCGTACTGGACTTTTTGTCTGCGGTGGAAGAAGGCTTGGATAGTGATGTTGACAGCAATGTTGTCGAAACCTTTCCAACTGAGGAGACACTGTCCTCGCTCTCTTTACTTGTGAATGGTACTGAAGAGGAGCGTGTCTGTGGCTTTTTGTAACCCTGTATGGAGCCGACAGCTTTAGAGATGGTGCTCTGTGGGGAGCCAGGTGCGCTAGTGGCACGAGATGAAGCCCTGGAGTCCACCTTACCATCTACAGCTGTGAGCCAGGAGTCCTGACTGCCGGCTGTTTTCTGCAGCCGTAGCTGTGAGGGCCGCAGGACATGCTCCATCGATGTGCCTCGCTGGCGGCTAAACGTGTCCATGTAGCTAGAGCCATCTCGCAGGCCGAGGGCGCTATCCACACTGCGTGAGCGCTTCCTGTCCTCTGGATTGATCCTGTTCCTGCGCCCCGCCCTGCCCCTGCGCTGTTGGCTGCCATCTTTGCCATCAAACTTCTCAATGAGCTCATCGACACCAGGAATGGAGCCTGTGTCAATGTCTCTTCCTGAACCTGGGAGGAAAGGGATGTAGCGGCGGTTTTCGTGGCGGTTGATGGTGTCTGCGTAAAGGGCCTCCATCTGGTCATCCGCCAGAGCCTTAGAGGTGGAAGATGAGGAGGAGTGGCGGGAGCGGGAAGAGGACTGAAGAACAGGCCCACTGGAGTCAGTCCTGCGTAGAGGAAGGACATCAGGCTCACGGCGGGTGCGCTCGAGGCTGGAGTTGGCACTGCTCATAGAACTGGGGGATCTGCATGATGTCTTGCTCTGCTCACTCATGGGACTCGACACAGTGGTGGGCTGAGGCTGGACTGCAGACACCAGTTGGTTCTGAGTTTTAGAGCCTGGCTTGGACTGAGGTAAATTCAGGTTTGCTAGACGAGGTTTGGACTGTGGCTGAGCCACTTGTGATTGCGGCCTGGTCTGAGAGGGCTGGGCTGGAGGCAAAGACTGAGGCTGTGACTTCGGCTTAGGAAGGGCTGTCTCACTCAGGCTCTGGGATGAAAGCTGCCTTTTCTCTTGCTGCACAGGAGCTTTATTCTGGTCCAGGCTTGATAACTTGCTGTGGGACGGTGCAGGTGCAGCAGATTTGGAAGAGGAACTCTGTTGTTGGTTCCCAGTCTCAGCCAGAGGCAGAGGCCTTGAAGGCAGGCTGCGGATACAATCAAGGTTCAGGGAGTTGGTGTCTGGATCATACGGCTGCAGTATCTCAGGGTGCTTCTGAAAGTTCAGAAGGGTGGATGGTTTCTTTCCTTGTGAATCTGCGACACCATTTTGAGACCCAGGGTACTGCATCATCTTCTGAGACCTGTACTCCATGAAGGGGCTGCTGGATCCAGCCTCCTTTCCTCCCCTAAAATCATACTCCTCAAAGTTCTCAATAAAAGAGCCCTCTGTGTTGATGTACCCGTTACTGTTAGGGTCGATATAGGAGTGAGGACCCCTGTCCTGGTTGTTGAGAACTACGTAGGGGTGTCCATCTATACCCTGGACACGGATGCTGAGACCGTATGTACCAGCTCCATTACTGTGGGGCCTGGAGGGGCGGGACAGCTGAGTGTGGCCCCGCTGTGGTCCGCTGTTGGGAATGCCAGTCACTCTGTACGACTCCATCAGGAATGCAGAAGGAGAATAAATCCCTCTCCCTGGATCAGGAGGCCCACCTCTGCAACCAAAGGTTTAGACAGGCTGTATTAGTCAGAGATGAGACACTACATAATTCAGTAATATCAACAAACGTTTCCCAGATCCATATTTAGCCACTCATGGAACATTAAACGCCCGCTGCATTTAATTATGTCATCCGCTTTCATTTTCTTTTCTTGTCTTGCATTCTTGATGTTCTGTTTTCTCTCCACAGAGAGCTTTTCTGTCAAACTGCTCAACTAATGTGCTCTGGCCAAATGAAGAATGAGACAACAAGCTCCCTGTGTCGCCTATAACATCTCAGAACCCATAATACCTCAAAAAATATGAGTCAACAATATCAGCCACATTCTTTTTAACAGCAAAAATGTCCAGGTACTGTTTAGGAAGACCTTACAGGTGTGTGACTAACAGAGATGGTATAACAAAATGACTGTTTGCCGTGCACGACAAAGACGGTCAAAGATCGGTTAAACAGGTTAAGAGTAAAGGACTAAAAGATAACACTCCAACTTGAGTCAGTCAGACCTGAGAAAAAACGTGTCATCTCTACACAACTTTGGAGGATGTTAGGTTAAGAGTAAATGTGCAGTGTGTGAGTGGTGGGTGTATGTGTGTGTGTGTGTGTGTGTGTGTGTGTGTGTGTGTGTGTGTGTGTGTGTGTGTGTGTCCACAGCATAGTTAATCCTTGTAAATGACATTGTAATTTGCAGCCCACGCTCATGGGAAATGCCATGAAAAGAGAGCAACAAAATCTTATTTGGCTCAATTTTGTCACATTTGTAATAATTGCAGGGTTGTCAAAGTTGACAAAATTGCAGCACGATCGTGAGAACGCAGCTGGCTATAAATATCAAACTGTGTACAAATATTAAAGTAAGCTGCTAAATGTTCTGCCTGGGACACATTTATGTCTGGGAAGCTAGTAAAGACAAACCCATCAGCAGCCACCATGTGTTTCACTGGACAATAGGCTTTTAAGAGGTTCCTATTTGCCTTGCTGATAGCGTCCCATTCTACCTGATGTTGCAATACAAAGACAGACCAAGATGGGCCTGGGAGAAGGACACTGATAAGACTGACAACAAAGGCAAAAGCAGGACATATCACATTAGCATGAAATAGGTAAAGACAGGCCTATGGACAACTGATAGCCTATTTAGAAAAAAATATAGCACCATGTAGAGCTAGGAGATATGATGATCTGTAGTATGTGAAGATATGCATTTGTTAGCTGACACAGACTTTGCCATACTGTTTGTCTCTGGTTGCATTACGCCATTGCGGGCAAAGTTGCAAAACACAATTCAATGAGGACGATAGCTTTATGGCAATATTGGATGTTTTGTTTAATTATTTTTGCATCGATATGATAAAATATATTGATTTGTCATATAGTCAATTTGCTGGATTAGTTAAAAACAGACATTCCTGTCTTATTATTTTGTCTACAACAGTTTCTTTACTATATTAGGATATATATCAATATCGCTATATAGGACAAAGCAAGAAACCATTTATTTTATACATGTCGGTCACTCCCAGCACCTCATGAGAATAATTCACCTCAGCTTAGTTTTGACAAGTCAAGGAACATAATGACTGGTTGATCTTGGTGCTTGAATTAGTCAGCTTCACACTCTTTCGTCTGCACAGGAGGGAAGAAATGGGCCAAGGCAAAGTGTCCTGTCCAGGAAGAAGAGTGCTGCCGAGGACAGATTAAAGCTAAAGACAGTACAATAGACTCTTTCATCCTTAGTGTCACATGTATCCAAAACACAAGGGCGCCAACAAGTGTGCAACCCCCCCCTCCCCATTGTATTTGTCTCTGCAAAAGGAGGAAACCCTCACTGAGCTGCCCCCTGTCCTCCATAGTGGCAGTGCGGCCTTCACTGACCCCTGTGCTGCAGAGCAACGAGGTCAGCACGGAGTACAGGTTGGATGTCAAGGCCCTGGCTTTGATCTGTGCAGAAGGGAGACTCTGCAAAGATTTAACAAAGCAGATTTTTATCTCCTCATGTGAACTGATTAGTTTTCTGTGTCACAGAGAGTTTCTGACACGGTGTCTGACTCACATGACTACATGAAGACAACAAATCAGTTAAGAGAAGCCGAGGACTGACCCTGAACGAGTTAATGTAAAAAAAACTAATAAATCACTCAAGACAGCGAGGATTTACACTGTATAAAGTTACGTAATGTGAATGGGAGTTCACAAATCTGGAGCGTCAGGTGAATGCAACGTAAGCGTACAGGAGCAACTGTAAACACAATTAAAATCATACCACTATTGTGTAAATCATAAATGACAACAGAGCTGTAGAGAAAGTAGTTAGCTGACTGAAAAGAAGAAACAGCGGCAGTTTGAGTTGACGCAGTTTCTGGACATCGCTGCTCAGTGCAACAGGTGGCGTGAAGCGCACCACCAACCTGAGATTTACTGTAACACTTCGCATTTGATTAACATCTTTCTCACTTCCATGACCCACTAAATTACGTCGAGTTTAGAGCCTTTTATCAAAAATGTCTATTTCTTTAGCCTTGTGTTGAGTTTAACGGCTGTTAACGCTCCCACAGCAGACTGAACATCCACAATGAAGACTGTTGTCTAAGTTAATTTACTCACCAGCGTCGTTTTTCTCTCTGGTTCAGTTATCGCTGGTTATAAACGTTTGTTTGAAAGGATTTTTAAAGAAGATAAACGGTTAAGCTAAGGTGCCCACACCACCGCTTGCTAACTTATTTAGTCCTGTGTTGTTTCCTAAGAGAGAGAGAGAGAGAGAGCAGGGCAGTTTCAGAAAGACGCCCGACCCTCCGGGCCGCTCCGCCTCCTGAAACAAGCGCACAAACCCGCCTACCCACCCACCCAAAGAACCAGTCCGCTGGTCCAGGAACAGATTTCACATCACGAATCCTCCCAGAAGCCTTGGCAGGACCATGGTCAGGACGTGTCCCAGGCCCAGCTCAGTTTGGACCGGCCAAGCTCGGCTCGGTTCAGCTCAGCAGGGTCTCTAGAGGCGGTGGGACCTGACACCCACTCCGTTAATTAGTCTTTCATGTGAGCTCATTATTAAATAAACATCTTTTAAACTGAATAAACTAAATATCACTGAAAGCCTATTTGCTTGTACTTGGAAGAAAATAGAAAATGACTGAGTTCATAAATTCTGAGGTATGAATCACTATTTTGCTATTTGTTGGGGGGAGGGGGGAGCACATGGGTGGACCCAGAAGATAGAAATCCTAATATATCTTTTGGGGAAAATAGCCTATTATACAAATAAGACAAAAACACCCCCACTGAAATATTTCAGAAATATTAGGAGATTAAAAATAACAAGTTACGCACTTGTTCATAAATCGATATTACTTTCTTGCACAAACGTTTTATGAATTATTTAATGCCCTGGGAGATTTATACACGCATATGCTCGCTTCAAACTCGATGAAAGTTTAATTATTTGCACTCTGCATAAATGCAATTTGCAGCTGCATGTGTTTAAAAACCGAGAGCGTCATCTAGTGGATAGTGAGCTGACCAGAAAGCGGTTAGTTAATGAGAACCTGTGCTGGTGGTACTGCTGTTAACGTACACAGACAGTACCGTAAACGCATCACCGTAAATATACAAAGTGAGCATTTTGTGTGATGCACAGGGGGGTGCGAGTCCAGCAGAAATGTTCAAAAATGTTCTGGAGGGTGAGTGTTATTTTAGAAGTGAAGTGTCTGTGGTGTACATGTACTTTAAGAGTTAGTGTAGGACTAAGCAAACAACACTGAGCAGTGATAAATAATATCTAGGATGGCTTAAAGTAGGTAGTGGCAGAATTACAGTCAGTTTCAGTGTTCCTGTAGGTGCACTGACAGATGTATATGTATATGATACAGTATATAAATACCTTCACAAACATTTGCATGCAAAATATCGCACAGAACAATAACAACAATATATGATGATATTTAGTTTTCACAGCATCAACGGCCACACCTGTACCCTAAACTGTATATAAACTGCTTTATGAAATAAACCATTAAAAAAACAAATATAATATAATAATAACCAAATTTGCTTCTGCCATTATCTAGTTTTTACTGCCACAATAAAAATACTTTTTATTGCTGTTGACACTGTGTTAGAAAGGCATTGATTTAACTCCATGGTCATTTTTGAGGGTGTACATCGTGGGGTTGTATTGGATTGCATGATATTGTCATGTGTTTCTAATATTCTTGCTCTTCAATATATAAAAATAAGGTAAAAAAATATTAGAAACACCTCTCAGAACTGGCGCTAAGTACTGAATTTTAATAGTTTTTTGGTACCGGCTGATGAAAATCGAAAACTGGCAAATACCTAAAGCTGGTTCTGGACAGATTTGTAATCTGGTTCTTGCAAGTTCTTGCATGGCTGCTTGTGTTCAGACAACATTTACATTTAAGAAATCGAAAGATGTCGAAAAAAGTTTTGATGCTAAAACGTTGGTATCATATCGGCACTAGTGTAAAAATATTTCAAACAATACCCAGCCCTACTGCGAACATTTTGGCAAAATGACAAAATGTTTTTATTTTTCTGGTCATTCAGTGTATGTTACTTTATGCTGGATAAAATGACCCAATACAAGTACCTTAAACTTCACAAATAGTACATCACACAATGACAGTTTCCCTACTTTCACAATCTCAGGCTGAACAGTCTGAACTCCATGTTTGTATACAATGACCAGTGATGGAAAAAAATACTCTGATTCTTTGCTTAAGTAAAAAAGTAGTAATGCCACAAAGTAAAAATACTTTGTTACAAGTACCTGTTTTCAAAATCTTACCAAAGTAAAAGCACAAAAATAGTTCTAGTAAGCAAAATGCACTTCAATAAAAATATCCAAAGTAAAAGCATTTATTCTGCACACAACCAGCTCCTCTCAGGGTTGTATATATACTGTACATATTATATTATAGGATCAATATTACTGATGCGTTAACTTGTAAGCAACATTTTAATGTTGTAGCCGGTTGAGATGGAGCAGACTACTTTACACGGTGTTGTAGTATAAAGTAGCATAAAATGAAAATACTCAAGTAAATACCTCTACTTAAGTGCAGTAGTAAATGTCTTTCCAGCACTAACAATGACAGCAACAAAAATGTAATGCTCACTGTAATTTACACATTTTGAAGAAATGATAAAGTTCTTCTTTATAAACCTTTCTACTGCAACATAAACTACGTTAAACTGGAGGCCCAGCTGCTCCTGTGCCTTTGTAGTGGCCCACTGTTTATATGTGTGTCCGCAGAGAAACCGAGCAGCACCACAGCCTTTAATCTGAGCTCTGTGCCACTGTGTTGGGTTACAGCAGCACACAATGAGTGCTCTGTTCTCCGCTGAGGTGCCACAGCTGGGACCTCTGGGCATGCTCAGTACACAGCTCAGTCTTATCCTGATTATAAGAAGGACTGCAGGCTTTCCAGTGGCAACCCAACCTAACTGACATGCACCAGAGATCTTTTCCATTGTGGATTTTTTTTTACAGGAAAAAAATGTTGGGAACGTTTCTGTGAATTTAACTGGCTCTGCACCATTGTGACAGGAAAAAGTCACCACTGAAGACAATGTGGTGGAGAAATGACTTAACTCTGTTAAGTTGTTTAAGTTTCCACATTAGTAACATGATTTCTAACAGTAATGGGACAGCTTACAGAAATGAGGTTTCATCCCTGGTGTGCAGCCAAAAACTTGGTAGTAGTCATGGACTGAACAGCCATAGCAGCCATCTACCTCTGGTCATAAACGGTCAGGAAATCCAACAGGTGGAGAACTACAAATTCTTTGGTGTAACAATTTCCTCTTCTTTAAAGTGTGAGGTCAACACTACAACAGAACTGAAGAAAGCTCAGCAAAGACGTTTCTTTTCAAGACAGAAGAAAACGTTCTCCATATTAGGAGGGCATGATGCAATTTAATCCCTCTGGGATCGAGAGCATCCCCACCTTCGGATTAACTGTGTGGTGTAGAAACACCTCAGTGCATGACAGGAAACGTCTGGACAAAGTGGTGCCGTCCCCTGTTGAAATCTACACCATTAGACTATGGACACAAGATTATAGAAGGATTCCTCTCATCGTGATAACCATCTTTCTAACTTCCTCCTGTCTTTTAAAAGACAGAAAATATCAGAACTGGGTTCAGCAGCAGCACACAGCACTCCTCCACACAGATATTATACTAAATGCAACAGCACAGTAAACAAAATATTATAGGAAACCATCAAAGAAAGCCTGAGATGCAGGTTCTATTTTCCTGAAGCAGAGCTGTTCTATTGTTCTGATTTAAATTGCTTTACTAATTTGACTGTATTTTAATGAAATGTTACTGTAGCCTTGGCATGCTGTGCAGCTGTAATATGAAGGAAAAATTAAACAAAAACTAAAAGGTAACACTTTATATTATGGGCCTGTCATATTCTAATGATTTTGTAGTAATTTTCAGGAAGTTTCCTGGAAAGCACTATGTAATTTGGTGCAAATTACAGGGGAAATAGGAATGTGCTTGAAAGAAAAGCTCAATTTAAGAAGCATGTTTAGTGCAGCATGCATCCTGAAAGTAGCAGAGTGGCGGATGATCTTACTGTTCAGAGCAGGAGGAGCAGCAGGCTCTTTGGTCGAGCTTCAAGGATGTGAGCCAAGGACTTTCTGTCAGCTGGCCCAGGAGCCATGACAGGAAATCAGCCTTCAGACATGGTGGTCCCACTCCTACAGAAAACATGCACACCCACCACCACCAGCAGCAGCAGCCCAACACTCTCACACATTCTGTTTCCCTGCAGAGAATATTGAAAGATGACAGTCATGATTTACATTGCATCCCTGAGCCCACCACAGGCAGAACAGCAGTCAGCAGTTTTCCACCAAGTGTCACCTCTTTCAGAAAACTGAACTGGGATCAGACCTCTTGGGACGTGATGAGCACTCTCTTGCTTCTGCATCTGCACGAGGATAATTCTGTGCAGATGGACGGGGTCTGAGATTTACAGCACAACAGTCCTCCAGGTTTAGAGCAGCATTTTCACAACACTTTTGGGATTCATTAACTTCAGTCACAGCACAAGTAGCAGATTGAGAGCTGCTGTCTACAGAAAGCCACTTCCACCAGAAGCATTTATTAGAGAACACCGTTTAGGTTTGTACTTTTCATGATGGCTGCATCAATTCTGTTCCTGAACTCTACTTTCTGTTTATCTATTTGTTTTTTCTTCTGCATTTACATGATGCATAGACACTCTATGTGTTCTTAATATTAATTTTTCCTTTTTGCTGAAATGGCTTTCATACAGGACCTGCCTCTAGCTCTATTTCTTCATCCAGCGTAAAATGTAAAAAAAAAAAAAAAAAAGCAGGACCACAGCACATGTACAGTACGCTGCTATCACACTTTATTAAAAATAGAAACATATATTCATAGCACTTTTCATACAGTCTACAATGGTCCACTGGTATTATTTTCAGAAATTAGATACATACTATAAAACACTCATTTGGCCTAAATCCACTGTAGAAATGTCTCTAAAAAAAAACAAACAAAAAAAACAAAAACAGTAAGGAAGTCTAAATGAATCCCCATGTTTCTGAGCTCATCCTACTTCACCCTTCCTGTGCCTTTTCATAAAATAAAACTTTATGGACAGGAGAAAATGTAAATATGGAGAAGAAACAAACAAATGTGTTTGCTCAGTGAGAGAAATAAATGCACATACAATTGAGTTTAAAAAAAGATGGCACATTTATTGCAACATAAATGTTATATACATTGTGTTTTTCTGTTGAAAAAGACAGAAAATTCAAATTCTCGTTGCCGCATTTTTTTGATGTGCATCGACAATACCTTTTCATTTGACACAAAAACAAATCTTTTACCAATCAACAACGGAGACTGAAGGATAAAATGGAGGTCGCACTTTTGGGAATCTGGAGCTCGTACGAAGCCATTTTAAGCACTATGAGCAACAATTCAGCTACTGTACGTTCTTGTGATGCCATTTGTAAATTTCCTGTAATAATGGACAGGTTATTGTAAATAACCGTACATTTTACTATCTAATATAGTAAAATAAAGTAAGAAACTTTTTACTCAAAACTTTTGCTTTCAAAAATCTAGAAAGAGTAATATTTAGAATTCAAGAAATATTCTTACAGTATTATTGTATAAAAGACTAACTACAGTGAAAAATAAGCCAAATGTTTTTTTTCCTTTTGATTTTCTTTTTTTTTCTCCATATATTATACAAGGGAAAGCATCTGGGAATACAGTAAAGTCTAACTTGGCAAACAGAGGAGCAAAGAAATATAGGAAAAACAGGAAATTTTAAAAAATGACGGAAAGAGAGCAGGAAGTGGCAAACATTATACCTTCAATCAAAGTCTGCCAACATGAATACAAGCTCATGAATACTGAAATGAAGAACAAGGCCACATTCAGTCAGAGAATACACAAAAACTGTTTAGTTTTTTTCTGACTAAAACAAAGTTGTTAAATCATAAATCTTTAATGTAAACTCTTGGTGTGGCATCTTTTATTCTAATTTAAGTCCCTTTTTTGTACAGAATAATCATTCTGAATGTGGCAGCCTTGTTTATGGTGTAGATAATGACAGAAGACAATATACAAAGAAACAAATGGAATATAAAGCAAGTCGAAAGACCAAAGACTTAATAAAAGGAGAAATGTAATGCATGCACACTGATAGGGAAAACAAAATAATGCCATGACCAATGTCTTGAAACATAAAAGAAAATCCTGTCAACTGTTTTTGTTCATTATTGTGCTACAGTTCTATGATATCCAACAAAATCCATGAAATATCTAGTCTGGTTTGTTGTACTGAGTATATCATGGCTTAGAAAAAAATAACTTAGATGTTCTCTCCGCTGACTGAAACTGGACATTATAATGCTGGAAGCCTAAAGAAATGACTTGTTACAACACAAATAAGCATAACTAAATTTTACTCACAATAACTGCATTTGTAATGTCTTGAGATATGAACAGAAAGAAAATTAAGTGATGTGTTCATCAGGCCAGGAGAATGTGTGGTCGTCGTTTGTTTTTTTTTTTTTTTTTTTTTAACTTCATCAAGCAATCTCTGATTAGCTGGTGGTGTGAAAATGACAAAAAAGAGACGCCACTTCTGTGCTGACGTCAGGAGCATGTCACTGTCAGGAGGCTAAACAAAGACAAGAATCTGCAAAAATATGTCACCGCTTACATTTAACACTATATGGCTAAGGAGCCGAAGGGCGACAAAGTGCCCTTTTCCTTTAGTTAAGACACTAAACAATATGCAGGGAATGCTAAGGTTTGCAAATAGTTTGCTCTCTGTATTTTCACTGCTCACTAACGAGGGGAGGAAAAAAAACAACTAAATCTGAGCTTTCAGTAAACCTAGAGTTTGCCATTCGTCTGTCACCTTTGTAGACAATGTTGTTGATGCTAATGTAGTCGGGCCTATTATTCCTCTGGTCAGTAGCAGAGAAGCTGATCTAAGCTACACAAAAACAAACATAGGTAGTTTTGGTTACACGTGTGGCCAGTGGCAGAATGAATAAAATATAAATATAAATAATATATCCTCTTTTTTTTTTTAAAAACACGGGGCGCTTATGTCTTCATTTCTAACAGCTAATAATAATTTGCATTTGGGTATAAATATCATTCTAAACTGGCCAATAAATTAATCTTCTCAGTGCCCAAATATATCCCCTCATCTCGGCCTCACCAAAGATTTACCAGAGTGGAGTGCTCAGTTTTAATGGTGACACTGGCAAACTATAGATCAACTGAAAAGCCACATACTTCTCTTTGAACTGACTTTCCCTTTAGACATACACTTTATAGCTCAATAACATAATAAATAGAAAAAAAAAGAAACAGACAAACAAAAACAATTTGCTGTTACAATGCATTCGTCAATTCAGTTTAGGCACAAGGCAATTTCCACATACGGTTGGAGGAGATTGCGAAGTCTCTGATTGTTCAGAAGCAACACACTTCTTGCAGACAGCAATATGTGCTGAAGGTTTTTCTTTCTGGGGAGAAATTTGCAGATGGAAACTGGTCACAGGGAGCTGGATGCTCGGCTCCTCTTCAATCTTAGGACTGGATTGTGTTAGTCTCGTAGTTTTGCTTCAAGTGGTGTGTCTCCTCTGATTGGTATCACAAACCGTGAGTCCTGTCTGTCACTGGGAAGCAAGGTCACCGACTCAAGCGGGACAGAAATGATCTGGATCACTGTGATCTGGAGAGAGGAAGGGAGAAACACACTAATCGGAGGTGTAGATCAATACACACAGGGTACAAAACAACATCTATTTATATTTTAGGTTCAAGATTGTAAAAAATGGTTGATTTTAAAGTGCTATTGCTACTGTTTCACATATTTATGAAAAATTCTCATTCCAATGAGGTGAATAGAGCTGAAACAACTAGTGAATTAATCCATTGGTCCATCAATATAAATTAACCTGCAATAATTGATTTATCGCTAAAGTCATTTATCATGTAACAATGGCAAACATCACGTAGTTCTAGCTTCTCCAATGTGAAGACTTGCTGCTTTTATTGGTTTATATCATTGTAAATGGAATATCTTTGGGTTGGTCAGAAAAAACTAACAATTTGAAGACGACACCTTAGAATTTAGGAAATCGCGATGGACATTTTTCGCCATTTTACAGAGTGAATAAATGAGGAAATAAAATCCAAAATGTAAAACAG
Source organism: Siniperca chuatsi (assembly GCF_020085105.1). Classification (NCBI taxonomy): domain Eukaryota; kingdom Metazoa; phylum Chordata; class Actinopteri; order Centrarchiformes; family Sinipercidae; genus Siniperca; species Siniperca chuatsi. The sequence goes on from NC_058042.1 coordinate 18,209,012, forward strand.
ATAAAAATACATAAAATAATTAAAAAATAATTACAACAAATTCCAGTTGTTCAAAAAACTTGTTTTAAGAAGAGATAAAAGAAGATACTGACATTGCTTAAATCCTAAGATTATTGACTACAACAATCCTCAGATTAATCAATATTAAAAATAACTGTTAGTTGCAGAGCTAGAGGTGAGAGTACCTGGCTGCTACTCAGAGGTGGCCCATAGGGTTAGATGTGTCAGTCAGGCCTGGATGGACCCCTGTGTGGGCTTGTTGGGTGTCACCGGAGCCACCAGACACTTTTTCCTCCTCCCTTCTCTTAAGGCAGGCTGCTTTGGGGTTCAAGTTCCGCTCTGTAGGTTCACAGAGACAGGAATCAGACTTTTCTGCCACTTTTTTCTCATTTCTTTGAACAAAAATAGTGAGAGCTTTGATCTGTTCATTTTCTTTTTATCATACCACATCATAAGTACAAAAAGTAATATGAAGATCCAGCATTTCAGTGAGTGAACGAAGCATTAAGAGGCATTATCTTGATGCAATTATTGGCTTCAGCATCATTACTAATTTAAATATCTATACATATAATACTACAGCATTGACCACAGTTATCTTGAGCAGCCTCCCAGCAGTTTCTCTACTGGTGTTGTGATATTTTGGCTGAGTATGCATATTTGGCAGCTCTCTAAGTGAAATAACGCCCTATAAATCAGAGTGCAGCTCTGTTTACTGCAGTTCTCCTTTTTATAACTCTATATTTACAGTATCCTCTCTGGATGTGACACTAAAATGAAATTACCGCCTGCATGAATGTTATGTTAAAACATTTAGCATTTTAAAGAATCAGTATTGATTTGATGTGATGTAGCATTGACATTTCAGTCATTGCAACAATGCAAGGGTAGACTCTGACCTCTGACTTGCTGCTCCAAGTTAAGTATGACGGCCACAGCCTGATGGAGGATGAGCAGTTTAGTCTGGGGCTTCTCGCTTTTCAGGTGCAGCTGGCACATGCGGCCCAGCTCCTTGAAGGCCTCGTTGATGTCTCGCACCCTTAGGCGTTCACGGGCATTATTAGCCATCCTCCTCTCGCGCTCACGCTCTGCCTTCTGCTCCGGATTCAGGTCCTCATCTTCAGTGATACTGTGGGAGAAAGAACTGCTTTACTGTTAAAGGCACACAACAAAAAACAAACAGACGTTGAAACTAAAAAGAATAGAAGTCTCCCTCTCTCTCTGGCTGAAAATAAAAATATGTAAGTCTAAGTTACCTCGTGCGTGTCCCTGCTCTGGGTGTCCTCATATCTCTTCTGTCGCTGTCATCATCTGACTTGTCATCGGTGGAGAGGTTGTCATGCATCTCATCCTTGTCCTGTTTCTCCACCTTCAGCTCCAGGGTGGCGGGCAACTGGCCAGCCAGGGCTGAAGTAAGACCTGTAGTAGACAATGTAAATGTAAACGTAACACATTATACATAAACTGCGCCATGTCTATATCATTTTGAGTCAGCCATGTAATGAGTTAATAAGACTAAATGGGGTGCATCTGACCTCTGAATGCTTCCAGTTGGTGGTTGAGTTCCGTGGTGGATGTGGAGCCGGTGCTGGGCAGGCCTCCGTGGCTGTTGTTCAGGCTGGAAGCATCGTCAGCGTGGGCACCACCCTGCTGCAACACAAGCAGGAAGGACATTGTCAGGAAAGGAAGCAGACATTCTCTGGAGACAATACATAAAACAATACTTTTGAGCAAGAGGAGAGAGCTTGATAAGAGCCTAAAATGAAGGAATAAACTTCAGGTGCCATGGCAGGTAGATATGGTTTAAAAAAAAAGAATTATATACATACATACATACACACATATATATATATATTATTATAATTCAATACCGCAGACAAGCAAATGTACATGGTATGATAACTGTCAATTTTCATACCAAGGTATACTATGAAACCCTAATAGAAAGATTTAACTAATCAAATGAAAAGCTATTTTTTGTAACCAGAGCAAAGTTCAGGGTCATTCAAGTCTGTCATTCCCAACACTGGGGGGTGCTTTGGTGATTTGCTTCACAGTAGTATGTTGTAGAATGCATAACCAATGGTGAAAACACAAAATAAAAGCCACCTGTGCAACAACACATACATTATGAAAACCTCTTTATTTGTCCCTGTTTGTTACTGCTGCAACATTCTCAGGCTTAACTCTCTGTAACCACAACTAAGACCACGTCTGTTTCTCATGTCTAAAATGAGACAAATCCCTCTGTGTTCCTTGTTATTTTGTCCATATTCATAACATAAAAATGTTCAACTCCCACCGTGTTGTACCAAAGTCCCTCCTTCCTGTGGTTTACCACATGTTCTTGAGCTATTTGATTTCCCCTCTGAGAACCAGAGGAAGGCGGGGAAATCGTCACTGAGGAGGTATCCCCCCCTTTTCTTATGGAATGTGATCCCCAGTCACTGTTGGCCTCTGTTAACCCCGCCACCCTGAGACCCTCCCCTTCCTCAGCGCTACGCTAATCTTTGCTGTGCTCTCAACAGGTGTCCAAACAACTCTTTGTCTGGAGGAGGAGGAGGGAAGCCGCAGCTCTGGCAAGAAAAGAACGCTGCCATTTTCATGGCTGGGCCTGATTACCATACAGCTGAGGACCTCTATTTGGGTGGAGGCCGCGGGTTCAGACACACGTTTCCAACGATTCAGATTTCCTGGGTTGTTAAAAAGAAGTGATGAAAAGGGGGTGGAAGGGGGTAGACGGTGGGGTGTCAGCCGGAGTAAAAAGCCTGTGGCTGTGCCGTGCCGAGGCTGGTGAGCTCTGTCTGAGGGGACCTCTTCCCACACAGGAAGTGCTGCATTACTGCAGACACAGTATGTTCTATCTCACAGTCGCTGTCGGTCAACATCACTGCCACAACCCAGCTCTCTGTAACAAATACATCAAACTGAGCTCTTCTGACAACCACAGAAAAATTCTTGTTAGGGGACAAACAAGCTACTCTGAAAGACTTCAGTATCAGAAACACCCAAAACAGAGCCTTACAACAAACAAAAAACTTTAACTGTATCTAAGATAAATTAATGTTGGCAAAGAAGACTTGAGTCCACAGACCAGAGAGGGACATAAAAAATCCTGATAAGAAGTTGGACCAAAATAAAGCGCCGCTTTGATGATCATGCCAACAAAACACAAGTGAAATGTTTTTGGTGAAAAATAAACTCTAAAATGTCAGTCGAAATGAAAACATGAAATAAATCTTTTCATTCTCCCTTTCTGTTTCACTAAATTTCAAATGGGCATCAGAAGAAAATATTTTTATTTAATATGTGAGTTTGTGAGTGTGGGGATAAGCTGTATGCATGTGTGTGTTTCATGTCAGCTGGATCTCTGAGGTTGGGTTAACAGGAAAAATGTAACAGTACTAGAGCTGAAACAATTAGTTGATTAATTGATCAGTTGATTGACAGAATAATAATTGGCAGCTGTTTTATCGTTTACGTCACTTCACAAGCAAAAATGCCAAACATCCTCTAGTTCCAGTTTCCCAATTGTAGGATTTGCTGCTTTTCTTTGTCTAGTGTGATAGTGAACTGAATATTTTGGGGGTTTGGACAAAACAAGCAATATAAAGACATTATCTTAGGCTTTAGGAAATTGTAAGGGGCATTTTTCACTAATTTCTGACATTTTACAGAAAGCGACTAATTGATAATGAAAATAATTGTTGGTTGCAGCCTTAAAAAGTAGAAATATACTACTTTTTTCATTAATATTCATTAAAAACCTTATAAATATTTTAATGGAATCAATTCTGTTAAATTACAAACTTACTAAATTTGTGTCTTTATCTAGAAACAGTTGTATGGCTTCTGGAAAACCAGATGGATCTCTGGTCTTGATCTGATCAAGGACCAGACCAGGACTGATATTAATCATAAAACACATTGTTGAATGTGTTTATGTTGAATTGTCTATGACTTCCATCATTTGCATCCAGAATCTTTCCAGATAAGTAATCTGAACTACTTAGAACTAATTCACTATAAACATAATAAATTAATATTAAAATAAAATAAATAAAGTCTTTTTTCTCCTGTGTGTGACCCAAATTATTTCCATACACCTCCGGATTACAGTTAGACGAGTCGCCCCGTTTTCATTTCCACTGCAGATATGTTTAAATCTCTTGGCTCTTTAAAATGAAATACCTCAGATGGAGGATGGGTGAACACGTCATCATTTATACTGAGACCTGCGTTCCCATGTTTCTCAAAAAGTTTACATTTTAACTCCAAAAGGAGTGCAACACACAAACACTTCCTACACCAAAGCACAACTTCACTCCATTATGCCTGTTTTTCTCATTTCTCTTTTGCCCTTGTGTATACAGCCGCTCTCAAGAGGAGGGTGAGCAATAGGCCAGCCATTACACTTATGGAAAATATGTCAGGATAAATTCAACTGGTCATGTGTGGAAAATGTCTACTTTTTACTCATGGCAGAGGACCTGTTTCGAACAGGTGGACAAGGGTTCTTGTCTTCTGAAGTTTGACAAGTTTGAGAAGTTTGATATCATATAGGAATACACCAAAGAAATATGTTTTCTCCTTCACTTTATGCAATAATCCTGAATACATATAAAATCTAAGATCTAAATACTTATGTGAAGTTCTCATACCATTGCTGCTGCCCGACTTGGAACCAATGCAGAGGCAGGGAAGTTTGCTCCAATGGCTGCTATTGGCCCATTTTGTGCCTGTCCCAGCAGACTGTTTATGTCGCTGGGCAGACTGGCGGTGGAGCCCACTGCATGGTTTCTCAGAACAAGGATTGCATCATCCAGTCTGTCCAGACGATCTTCCATTCGAGACTGGGGGGACCACAGAGATTGAAGAGTGAAGGGTTAGGGAGAGGGAGAAGAGAGGAAAAGAAGTACAGAGCAGCTTAGTATAAGCACATTAGGACAAAAATTGAAAACACTGATTGTATGGTGTGGACTTGAAAAGAAACAAAAAAACATCTGAAACATAAGATAAAGGAGGCAATTCAAATGCAGGATCAATTGAGCCGTTTCAGCTTGAGTTGTAAAAGTCAACAAATGGCTTCATTTATGGTTAAACTGAAAAACGGATGCACAACAGCCACTTGGAGTCCTTCAACAATTAATTTAGAATTTAACATCTGCACCTAAGCTGATTACTGCAAGCTGGAATGGATAAAAAGACAACATAACATGACAATATGGCAACAAAGGCAATAAAAATGAAACTGCATGCCACTGTGAGGAATGTGGACTGCAGGCCAAACTTGTGAGAGAAAACAAAATGAGCAAAGACGTATGCAACACGTAATGAGTAAAGGCTCCTTTCGAAGAGTACCTCGCAGACATCCTTTAAGAAAGACATGGCATCCTGGAGATGCTCATGTAACTGCTGATGAACTCTGTTTTTCTGGCAAAGTCAAATAAGAATAAGACAGGATTATGAAAAAAGATCGATATCTATAAATACTAGAAACACACTGTGGAGAGAGATTGTTTTTGTAAAGACACACAGACAAGAAGAGCAGGATTTGGAAGGAAGCACACAGCTGCTGACCATTCACTTTGTAAAGATGAAAATGTTCATTGTTTGCACATTTAATAACCCCTTCTACAGTATTGGTCTTTTCTCAATTTCTTTGGGTTTGTAGGAGGTGTTACACAAAGTTCACATCCTCCACTTCATATTAAATAAAATGAACAAAAGTTTCTTTATGCCGTTGGCTTACAGATTTTGTGTTTTTTTATTTCTCTATTTGAATAAATACCACTGTTAAAACGCTGCCTTCTCCATTGTCCAATATTACCCTTGAGTGATACAATTATAATGCATAATATTACTTTGCACTGTTATATTCATTCTACCCAGCTGTGCCTTTCTCTATACCCAAGTGATATGAAGCAACGGGCCACTTTAGAGGAATGTTTTGTGGATTGTCAAAGGCAGCTATGAAGTCATAACATAATACAAAATGCTGTTGGCGGCCCACTAACCATATTCACTCACAAGATGAGTCATTTTGACTGTAACCTAATCCTCAACTCGCATGTTTAGACAGTTGTTCATTGCTTGTTTCCAGAACTAATGGGGCTTTCCAAATTCTCAGGTATTTTTTCTTTTTTTGGCATTTCTGCTTTATTGGATAGTAGAGAGACAGGAAAGGCAGGGGCGAGAGAGAGAGGGGATTACATGCAGCAAAGGGCCTGGGCCGGATTCAAGCCCAGGCCGCTGCAGTAAAGACCCAGCCTTAATAATGGTACACGCTCTACCAGGTGAGCTACCGGGGTGCCCAACTTCCCAAGTAGTTTTTGAGGCAACTACCAGGGAACTTAATGAATTCATTTCAACACACTCTTGAACAAATCCTGAGAATATGCAATCATTTGAACTCTCCTTCACTGCCTGCCAGTGGAATAATTTACTCATTAAAAACTGTAATGGAATCTTTTTAAGTAAAAGTAATAGTTTAAGCATTCTTAAGGCTACGATTTTACAGCTTAGATTAGAAAAATATGCAGTGATAAGTGGTTTTATGGCCCCACGCATCCAAAAGTTGTACCAGTACTAGCTAAAAGATAATGCTCACTGCAGTTTACAGTAAATAAATGTTTTTTTCCTATTGAAAATTCTCAGTCTAAAAATGTTATTTGCCACCGTCAAAAGCTGCTACCTTTTACTCCACTGCAGGTCTACCTTCCCTCCTACAAGTCAAAGAAACTAGTTTTAACAATTACAAGATATAACATTAAATATATAAAAATATAAAACTGTAATGCTGCGTTTATGTTATACATCATGTCAAACACGACATGAATTGAATTCACATTACTTTTATTAGCTGCTAATGTTCAAGTTATCTGATATCATTCACTTTTTTAGCTTCACTTGTTTACGCTCACTTATCTCTGGTGGCCACGAAGTCACAAAACAATGCTGGAGGCAGAGTGGGAGGAAACATCTACATGGTGATGTTCGATATCCTCTTCACACAACTGTATAAAACAACAAAAGCCTATATGGGTTTCAAGATGTTTGGCAAACCAGCAGCAGGCCAGTAAGCAGCTTTTTACTGTGGCAAACACATCTGTGGCACAATAATGTCAATGAGAAAATACTTTTAAACAACACTTTTAAAAACATAATTTTTGAGCCTTGTTTGGACTTAGACCATGGTCTGTATGTTTGTTTGTTTTTTGACGATTTTGAGCAAACACTGTTTTGTATTATTTGTCTTTATTGTTACATTTCTATTTATCATGAAAAGATGTTTGTACTTCTGTTATAATAAGTGTTCTATAATTCAACACTTTGACCTATAATAAACCTCCCAGCAGAAAATGTAAATGCATAACATGTGCATCAGGTAGTAGGCTGGATGAAAGCTGATCTGTAGCTCTGGTCGCATGGCAGCGAAGGAATCCTGGAGAAGTGGTTCACCAAACAGCTGCCACCCCCACACCAGCCTCCTTAACTAAACCCATCCCCCAACTGTCATCCCAGTCCTGGCCCACGGAGTAGAGGACAGATGGCATTCCCCATGGGACAGGTATTGTTCAGTTTGGTTATCCCTCTACCCCCACCTTCCTCAGCAAAACATTTGTCAGACAAGAATCTCCCTGTAAAGCTCAGCCCTTGATGGGTTACTTATATAAAGCAAGCATCCATCATATCCCATGCTCACTGGAGGACGGAGGAGGAGAGGGAGCTTACCAGTGAGTGAAGGGAGTTCTCATAATTCGGAGAGGAGGGGGTCTGTCCACTCGGGCGGGGCCACTGGTTAGCACCTGATGAGAGAGAAAGAGATGTAGCGGAGGTCAGCGTTAGCAGTCCTCTGATTAAGTTTTATATCAACACGGTTGATAGCTGTATCCTGCTCCACTGGGTACACCAATACAAAAACTAAATGACACGCAGTCATAACACACTGACTCCCTGGTTGTCTGGTTTTGTGTTGTTCTATATGGGATATTTTTTACTTTTAGGGCTCAACTGCATCACTTCCTGATGGCTGGACTGCATCCTGACACACAAGCCGGCGGAGGGTTCGTCTAATACCCACTTCCACCCTGAAATGTGGGCTCAATCTTGCACATTAATAAGCATAGCTATGAGAGGCTGGAGAACAATATGAGCACTGACTGATCGGAGTTTAGACACTAGTTTTCCTTCACATTTCCTCTTTTCTGGAAACGTTTGAGTCTCTAGAAACACATCAGAGTGATCAAAAATGCAGTGTGGTTGAACAGTGTTTCGGCACATGGCCTTCATCAAGATGAGTTTTTGATGATGGAAATATGCCAAACATCTGGGTTCAATCCCGTTCATATTCTTCCACTTCATTTGCTAGTGTTGCCGAGTTAACTTACTATTTAGTTTCTTGTCAGTCAAACACCTATTTGACTGGTGTTGTAGTGGCAGTACAGTCAGTTTTTCTTCATGTATTTTACAGCATACACAGCAGAAACATCTGAGTACCATTGTTTAATTTACGCTAATCTGTCCTATAAAGCCAAATCTACTATGGCACTTTCCATCTTTTCATTCCAAATGAAAAATCATGCATTTTAATCAAGTAATCTAAATATGGAGAAACTTAAGATACTCTGCACTAGAGAGTACAATTTACCTTTGGCTGGAAGAAGTTCACAGTGGATTTTGTACATTTATTTGAGCCAAAACATTCTGCAGGCCAATACAGGAAAGCAAATCAAGCTGATTTGATCTGCTGTAAATTAGTGCAAAAGGAAAAAGGAATCCACATCTGCTCATCACATTTCCAGTTCCAGCACAACATTTCTTTTTTTTCTCTTTTTCTGAAGCACAATCATCCAAGTAACCTGCCTTGTGCAACAGGAGGCAATGCATTATAAAATCAAATAACCTTAATGGACTTTGACGATGGAGACTTTGTTTTGGTTATCTATCATTTAGGGTGAATCTAAAAACTCATTTTGGGTTCTGTTCTGCACTTCTTATAATAGCAAGGCAATGAAAATGCAGACGAGGATGAGGAGAATCATTTATAGCGAAGGGGCCTGGGGAATGCTGACTGGGATCAAATTTTATTAATTTTTAATTTAAAGAGTAATTCAAAGCTACAAAGTGTAGAATGGCATTCTGAGTCCTAATCTGTGAGTAGACTGATGCAATATTTTTACTCCTAATTGTTCAGTGTTTGTTTTTACAAAACAAGGCCTATGTGGCCAGAGCAAACGCATAATAAACAACTGAACTTGACAGAGATAGAGAGCAAGCACTTAATGTATATTTTTGACAAACTAAAGAAAAATCACACCTCCCTTAAGCTCAGGAAACTGTTTGAAGTTTTTCCATTAATTCATTCCAACAAAATGTCTCACTAAACGTCTGTGGTCTTCTGTACTTGAGTTTTTATATTTCTTTACACTCACAGCCTCCGAAAAAAATCTGACTTTAATTAACAGACTATTAAAAATGACTTTGGAAGATGAAATGAAAAAGCCTATGTTCTGCTTCAGCTTTCTCCCAGGTGAGTGAGACAGGAACTCCGCGTGAGCCTCTGGTGGCTGGCGGCTATGAAAAATTAGCCTGGGGCTCTGGTCCCTGCGTGCACCAGAGAGGGCTAATTGAACAAACCAGTCTTGAGTAATGTTGCAGTATATTGGTGTAATCCTAATGATGAATGGATTTTCAACAGCGAGCCAAATTCTGTGCCAATTTCAAAGTATCGTTCTTTTTCTAACCCTAGAAGCGTGATAAGGGTGAATAATTAGTGAAACGATATCCATTTCCTACAATCCCAGATGTATTCATTTTGAAGTATGTTTTTATTTCTTACATATATGAATTCCATTAATAAAAATAAACACTGAACTTGTATACTTTTATTAAATTGGAGTTTTCTATCATAACAACTTAAATCACTGATAAGAATATCTAGTAACATCATGTCATAGTATGACAGCATCTGTTTTTCTGAACATGTTACATGAGAAACTAGACTATAAATGACACTGTAATGCTGCCAGGTGTGGCATGCTGTACTGTAAATATGTCAAGAGGGGGGATCTCCCTGTGTGAGGCTGTCATAGTCCTCCTAATCAGCTGAGTCACAGCCACCCTCCTTCACCCACTGGCAGATAAATTAGGCCTTTTGCAGCCTGGTCTGAGTCTGTGTGTGTGTGTGTGTTGGGGGGAACAGCTGTCCATGGGGCAGGGCAACAGCTGAGGGTGAGGGGGGCATACGTAGAGACAGCTGTCGCCACTCCATTACCCCACATGACACAACTGCCCGCTAAAACAACACACTGGGCTTTCCCTTACTGTCCCCCCCATTCGCTTTCCATTACTCTCTGGCCTCTGTCAACATGTCTGACTATCCATAGTCTTTTTATACACATCTCTTTTTACTGTACTTACAAACCCAGTATATTACAAACAGGAACCTCCTTTAGGTCTCTCTCCACTGTATGGGTTGGAAGACGGGCTACATATTGTTTTTAAACTACTTTCCTGTTTTTGTTCTCTGCATTTGTTGCCCAATATAAATACAATTCAGAGGGAGGCTTGTCTGTCCATCCTCAAAAATCAAGCTGACATAAACACCCAAAAGCGCCAAGTACTTGTTTGTAAAAAAAAAAAAAAAAGGATTATGTTACAATAAATCTACTCCCTAAAATTGTGTCTTATTACAAAGTAGGGCGAGTGCCATGGGCCACTATTATAAGCAATAAAAACTTGGATAACAGATCCACAAAAAAAGAAAAAAAAGAAAAGCTTTTTAAAAATGTCATTGAAGACCCACTTCAAACTTTATCATTACAAGATTTTCAAATCCTTAAGCACCCTAAAAGCCACAGCCCCAGTCTTTTTCATTTACAATGTCATTCCAGGGCTTGTCATTAAAACTTCATTTTCGTCACTTAAAAAAAAAAGAAGAAAAGAAGTCAAAACTTAAATGTTAATCTGAAAGTACTTGTCAGCTAGATCTAAATTTATGAACACGAACAAAGACCCTCCTAAAAAGCTGAGAGCCAAAACTGGTCTGTGATATCACCGGGAGTCTATGTGGAGCAGCTCTGTTGTTGGCCATGTGTTGGACACTTGACCAGCAAGTCAGGTACTGTTTTAAGGTGCAGGTGTCTTGTTAAGGTCAGAATAAACTTGCAATACTGATTTCATGCTAGTAACTAAATATGGTTCAAAGCATCTCTTCTCTTTGCTTGAGATTAATGTTTGTTCCCAGATACTGTAAATACATTTACATTTGTTTTCATGGCTGTGCAGCCGTATCTCAGACTAAGCTAAGCTTTGCTTTAGAAAGCATTAATGTAAAAATGGCATTAACTGCCCTGGCATAGATAAAGCATGGAGAATGAGTAGAGAATGATTGGAGCTCCTTCACCACTAAAAGGGGTATTAAATTAAGTTTTAAGGAAACTTCACACTTCACTCTGCTTATGCTTTAATTAATCCAACCAATGCACTACACAGTAAAAGTAATTAAATTAATTTAATTCATATTCATGAAAGCCTCTTAATTAGCTTGGCTATTCCAGGTCAAAGCCTAACATAATCTGATGTGTTTCTGTCACAAGCTCTTTGCCAATAAAAAGCTTTTATAAAGTAGTTTCAGTGAAGTACATGTTCTATTCTACAGTTAGTATCTGGTGTAGGTGTATAGGAGGTGCATATAAGATTAAAATCCAACACTGGTGCTCTACCTGGCCTTCCAGACGGGGTGCTGGCAGCAGTCACCACGGTACCTGCTGAGGCAGCACCTGCTGTGGCTGTCAGAGGTGAAGGAGAACCCACCGGTGTCGAAGGGTTGGATGGAAAACTACTGCTAGTGTGGTCAGGTGAGTAAATCTGAGGAAAGGAAGAGATAGAGAGAGAAAAGTGAGATTCATCATTAATGCACCATCAGCAGTCCGAAATAAAAATAAAATATATATCACTGGTCGCTGTTTCTTTATATTTTTTACAGCTGTTACCTTCTTCAAGCCAAAAATGTATCATCAGTTATGGGGATACGTCATAAAAATGCATAGACATGAGCTGTTACCATCTGCTCAGAGCACGACTATAACAAAATTAACCATAAACAATATTCACTTTGATGTCTTGTGCCTGTGTCTTGCTCTGTATCCACTTCTGTAAATCAGTCAATCGTGGGTGAAGATTAACACCAAAAGACAAATACTGTATATCTGAATAGAACCATAACCTCTTCCACTCCACCACTCCCTACCAAGGATCTAAGGATCTTTAGAGGGAGATAGCAGGTTAACGGTATATGTCACATATAAGTGGTATACATTATCTGAAAGCTGAGTTCTTGAAGATTAATTTGTCAGCACTGTGTGTCAAGCTTTTCTAGTCATACATGCTCAATTATGTCTCATAAGTTGTTGCAGCAATTTTTGGGTTGTTACCATTTGTTACACAGATTTTGTGCATAATTTAACCATTTTTGACCACTCAAAAATTGATAAAAATTGTCAAAAAACTCTCCAAAATACCACATTAAGGCACCAAGACCTCGAGGAATACCACAGAAAAATTCATGCTGTTTTTTGGTATCAAACACTTTTGACATTTGGAGATTTCTGTAAGAATTACATTTTTCTGCAATTAGATGTTGAGCACTTATTAACCCCCTTATTGTCAATATACCTAGGGAAGCCATACATCCTCTGAATGTCCTAGGTCTCTAGTTTGTGGTTGTAAAGTTTCTTCAGGCTGTGATTATCCTATTCAATTTATGCAGTTCCAATACTGTTTAGGGACCCCAGTACACAGAAATTTTCAAATACATAATTTTTAGAATAGGCGAAAATAAAACATTTATACTGCATGAAAGAAACTGCATATTTTTTGCCCAAAACTGCATGGGATTAGCATGAAGTGGACATGTCTGTAAAGACCCATAGAACCAATTTTCATTCAGATATCTTGAGGTGAGAGGTCAAGGGACCCCTTTGAAAATGGTCATGCCCGTTTTTCTGTTGCCAAAGTTTTGTCTAACTTTGGAGCATTATTTAACCCCCTTCCCGACGAGCTAGCATGACATTGTTGGTACCAATGGATGCCTTAGGTTATCTAGTTTCATATGATAGTAACATTACCATTGCCATTATCTTCACTCTAGCTTTAAAACTGAGCTCGCTACAACCTCTGAAAGACAGTAATGTTGGCCAAGGACACCAGCGTCCTAGCGGAGTTTAAGAGGTTAATTCTTTTAATCAATGTTGAATCTAAACTTTTAAAAACTGGACTGGATTTTCTTGTTAGTCTTTTTAATTCAAGTCAACATTAAGTGTGAATTTATTAAAAAAAAGTTATAAACATTAGTATTTTACATGTAACACATTAGTACTGCACTGACACTTTTCTTGGCAAAATATCTGTGGCTGGATATGTTTGTCAAATTATACTTACTTTACTTATTTTCTGATACATCTATGTATGAACGCTACAAAATATTAACTCTCCAGCTCATTATAGTTTTGGTTGCTGTTTGTGTGCCAGCTTGAGTGTTTTATTGCACCAACACTGAATTCAAACTGGAAGTAAATGCAAGTTCAGTTTTCCAAATTTCAAATTCAAATTTACTGATCACACCAATTCAGAACACAAATCTCACCCCACATAAACTACACACACACACATATATATATATATATATATATATATATATATATATATAAAAATCATGTGTTGTGTAGTGTTACAGAGCAGGAAAAAGAGAAATATATCTAAAATGGATGTTCTGTCTTTGTTGCCTCTGTCAGAGGTTGTGCATAATTTGTGATGGACATTCGCATGTATAAACATTATATTTTTATGATTGCTTAATATTCTTTATAAGTTTTATTTTATCTGCCGCTATTATGCAAGTTCCTATGTGAGGACTTTTATTTTGACGTGCTTCCACGAGCACCGCACATTGGGTAACAGGAAATAGCGAGCTTATGGTGTAGCAAACGCTTAACATGTTTTTGTTGCATCTGATTTGATCATCCTTCTAAACCCTGTCGAAAGCGATGGCTGTAAGTTTATTTGGATCAGCCATCTGTTTAATATATGTTGCAAGAGTTTAACGTGACATAATCAAAGATGTTTATGTTTTTGGCGATCGGTGCTAACGTGATGTATTGATAATGCTTCTAACCCAAGTTAGCAATGTATCTATATACATATCACTTTTGCACTGTTAATAAGCGTCATTTCATTTTGATTGTAATAATTTCTCCTTGTTTCTTTTATTTAATTTACAGTTTTACTCGGTTCAGTGGCTGTTGAGATTGCCTGTGTAAACCACACAATGGAATATTAAAGGAGCAAGGCGCTCATACCCTGGCTCTTGAACAGAGTTTGGCTTGCTGTTTATTTATATTTCACGCTTGGAAAGCAAAACATATGAAGAGAACAGTATAGTAAAAAGCCATGGATCAGCGGGTGCAAGAGGAATATGCAGATGCAAACATACAAACTGAAGAGAATGGAGGAAAAGAAAAAGCATCTTCAGAGGTCAGTTCTAAACGATCTTCATCTTCCTCCAAGTGTTCAGTTGCCAGCGCTGCTGCTAAAGCTAGAGCCTCTGCAGAAGCGGCTCGTGCCAAGATGGTGTTTGCAAAAGACAGCTTGAAATGAAAAGGAGAAAGCCAGGCTGGAACAGGAAAGAGCTATGGTGGAAGCGAGTTTAGAAGCGTTGGAAATTGAAAAAGAAGCTGCAGCCACTCTGGCAGAAGCTGAAGCATTAGAGACAGCAGCAGCAGCAATGGAACGCGATGATGGTTGCAGTGAGAGAAGCACACTTTCATCACATGTGATTTCAATGAGAACAGAGGAATATGTAAAACACCAAACTCAGGTGAGCTCTGACTTTTCCACCCTACCTCTAAATATATCTTCAGCCGGTGTAAAGGAATCGACTCCACGTTTGATCAATACGTCTCAGAGCATGAGTGCTGCATATGACAGTGATACAGTTCATGAAAAGAGCAGAATATGTGATAGTACAGGTCTGCAGAGCACAAGATATCCAGATTACCTGTATAATCTGCCTCGTCCGATACCGAATACTGCATCTAAAGCATCTCAACGGCAAGACCCTGCTTCACAAAAGTATGCAGTCCATTCAGATACACAACATTTCTCTCAAAGCCAAGTTGAGCCTATGTTAGACTTTGCTAAATTCTTGGCACGTAGAGAGCTTATCACCACAGGACTTACCAAGTTTGACGATAACCCAGAGAACTTTAGAGCCTGGGAGTCTTCATTTGTTAATGCCACACAAGACTTGCAGCTCTCAGCTGGCGAAGAGTTAGACTTATTAGTCAAGTGGCTGGGGAAGGAATCGTCAGATCACGTGAGAAGGATTCGAGCTGTATATGTTACTAATCCTCAAGCTGCTCTCCAACTTTCTTGGGTGAGACTTCAAGAATGTTATGCCACTCCAGAAGTGATAGAAAGTGCCTTATTTAAGCGACTGGATAATTTTCCACGTCTATCTCCGAAAGACAATGTGAAACTCAGGAGCTTGCAGACCTGCTCATGGAGATACTTGCAGCGAAAGGAGACACGTGCTTAGCTGGACTAGCTTATCTCGATACCCCTCGTGGCATTAATCCTATAGTGGAGAAGTTACCAGGAAGTCTGCAGGAGAAATGGCTGTTCGCTGGCTCGCGTTTCAAGGAAGAGAACAAGGTCAGTTTTCCTCCATTCTCGTTCTTCACTCATTTTATTTGCAGTGAAGCTAAAACCAGGAATGATCCAAGTTTCAAGCTTTCAAGCAGTAGCCATACAGTCATCAGAAGTGAAAGACCGCTGTATAAATATGGTGCTAGCAGAGTTCCTGTGTCAGTACACAAGACAGATGTGTCTGATAATGATGAGTCAAATTCAGCAAACTTGTTGAAGTACTGCCCTATTCACAACAAATCACATCCCCTGACAAAATGCAGAGCCTTTAGGAAAAGATCATTGATTGAACATAAGAACCTCCTGAAAGAACATAAAAGATGTTTCAAGTGTTGTTCTCCGAATCATGTAGCCAGAGAATGTCTCGCGATCCTCAAATGTGTCGAGTGTGATTCTGATAGACATTGCACAGTCATGCATCCAGACATAGCTCCGCCTCGCTCAACACCTCAGATGCAAGAACCAGACACAGAACAGCAGGACAATGCTACCCTAGAGGTAACTTCAAAGTGTACAGAAGTTTGTGGAGAACATGCTCCAATGCGATCCTGTGCGAAAATGTGCTTGGTGCGTGTATTTCCTCATGAGCAACGGAACGAGCTATTAAGGTGTATGCCATAATTGATGACCAGAGCAACCGCTCGCTGGCCAAAGGAGAGTTCTTTGAGCTGTTTGAAATTCAGAGTGACCCCTCTCCATATTTGCTGAGAACATGTGCTGGTTCCATAGAAACGTCAGGAAGGAAAGCAGTCGGCTTCCAAATAGAGACACTGGATGGTAAAACATGTCTAGATCTCCCACCATTGATTGAGTGTAACGAGATAATGAGCAATAGATGTGAAATACCTACACCAGAGGTAGCCCTTGCTCATTCACACTTGAAACGTGTGGCACAGTTCATCCCGGTTAGATCCTGATGCTCAGATCTTAATATTGTTGGGAAGAGACATGATCCGTGTACACAAAGCAAGACAACAAATCAATGGGCCTCACAATGCACCCTTTGCTCAGCGATTAGATTTAGGCTGGGTGATTGTAGGTGATGTCTGCATTGACAAAGCTCATAAGCCGATGGTGAGTGTCTATAAAACTAACATCCTAGAGAATGGTCGCCCATCTCTTCTCACTCCATGCCAAAGCCACATCAAAGTGAAAGAGAAATTGTGCCATGGCGGGGAGCATAAGTCTGTTGTTTTTCCCCATTCGTTCAATCACGCCACTCATTGCATGCTAGTCGAAGATGAACTTGGGCTCAAAGTATTTGAGAGAACCAAAAATGATAACAAACCTGCCATGTCCTTCGAGGATGAGAACTTCTTGAAGATCATGCAAGCAGAGTTCCACCAAGATGAACAGAAAAACTGGGTCGCTCCTTTGCCGTTCAAGTCACCCAGACCATTACTGCCAAATAATCGTGAACATGCTTTGTCTCGTCTTAATTCTTTGCGGACGCACGCTGAGTAGAAACCCTGAGATGAAGGAACAGTTTTCTGCCTTCATGGAGAAGCTCTTCCAGAACCATCATGCGGAAAGAGGAACACCTATTCACGAGGATGAAGAATGTTGGTACTTACCCATCTTCGGAGTGTATCATCCGCAAAAAACCAGGACAGATTCGAGTGGTGTTTGATTCCAGCGCACAACACCACGGTATTTCTCTGAACAATGTGCTCCTCTCAGGCCCTGACCTGAACAACTCCCTATTGGGTGTGCTGCTACGGTTCAGGAAAGATCTTGTTGCAATTATGGCAGACATCCAACAGATGTTCTATGGTTTCCTGGTGAAAGAACACCACAGAAACTATTTGCGATTTCTCTGGTACAGCAACAACGACTTGAACAAGGAAGTGGTAGAATACCGTATGAGGGTACATGTGTTCGGGAACAGCCCTTCGCCAGCAGTAGCGATATACGGTCTGCGGTTAGCTGCACAGCAAGGTGAGCAAGAGTATGGTGCTGATACTTTGCACTTTGTCAACAGACATTTCTCGTGGACGACGGGCTGATGTCCTTTCCCACAGAAGTCAAAGCAATTGACTTGCTCAAACGCACCCAAGAATCACTTTCCAAGTCGAACCTCAAGCTCCACAAAATAGCCTCAAACAGTTTCGAGGTGATGCAAGCGTTCCCACCAGAAGATCTCGCTTCCGACCTTCAAGATCTGAATTTTGGAAATGAGAGTTGGCCCACACAAAGAAGCCTGGGTTTATACTGGGATATAAAAACTGATACTTTCACTTTCAAAGTCGCAGCTAATGACCAGCCCTACACTCATCGTGGAGTACTCTCTGTCGTGAATAGCCTCTTTGACCCTTTGGGCTTTGTGGCACCAGTGACAATCCAGGGCAGAGCACTGGTACGTGAGCTGACCAAAGGAGTACATAACTGGGACGAGGTCCTTCTTGAAGAGAAGAGAAGCCAGTGGGAAGAATGGAAAACCTCACTTCAAAAGCTAAGTGACCTTCATATCACACGCACATACGTACACCATTCGCTCTCCAACACATCATACACTGAGTTGTGTGTCTTTTCAGACGCCTCAAGCTGGGCCATAGGGGCAGTGGCTTACCTCCGAGCTCAGACTGATAAAGGCGAGGTCAAAGTGGGATTTGTGTTGGGCAAGGCAAAGCTCTCACCACGTCCCGAGCCTTCTATCCCTCGCCTGGAGCTGTGTGGAGCAGTGCTGGCTGTAGAGATGGCTGAACACATTCTCGACGAGCTAGACCATAAGCCTAATGCAGTGAAATTCTACTGCGACAGCAAAGTGGTCCTGGGATATATCTACAATCAGTCCAGACGTTTTTCGTTTATGTGCACAACCGTGTTCAGCGGATACGTCAGTCAACTTCTCCAGAACAGTGGAGTTATGTGCCTACAGTTCAGAATCCAGCTGACCTGGCGACAAGATCTGTGAGTGCATCAGGGCTAAATGACACTATATGGTTCACAGGACCCAGCTTCCTCTACGAACCGCCCCAAAGTGCAACAGTGTGAGTTCTTCGAACTGATGAATCCTGAGATGGATGCAGAAGTCAGACCTTGTGTAGCTAGCTTCACTACTCGCGTGAGAGAAGCCTCTTCTCAGAACGTTTTCAGCGCTTTTCTATCTGGGAATCTTTGGTAAGAGCTGTTTCCTCTCTGATTCATCAAGCACGTTCTCACATGTCAAGTTCAGTCAGCACATGCCATACGTGCAGAGGATGGCATCAGTGCAGCGAAGCGCATACACCCGAAGAACAGACAGCAGCAAAGAGACTAATACTTCTACATGTCCAAAGAGACCTATATCCAGAGGAGTATTCTGCTCTGCAGAAGGATCAACAAGTTTCCCGTTCAAGCACGCTGTGGAATCTCGACCCCTACATCGATGACGGTCTCTTGAGGGTTGGAGGACGTCTGAAACACTCTTCTCTTGAGTCAGAGGTGAAAAATCCCATCATCCTCCCAAAGCAAAGTCATGTCGCCAAGCTGTTGGTGAATCACTACCACTCCAAAGTGCACCATCAAGGCAGACTATTCACAGAAGGAGCAATCCGACTGGCTGGCTTGTGGATTGTAGGAGGGAAAAGACTGATAAACTCCATCCTTCAGGATTGTGTGACGTGCCGCAGACTTAGAGGAAAACTGGAAGTTCAAAAGATGGCAGATCTTCCGCCTGAACGCCTCAGTACATCTCCTCCATTTACATACGTGGGGTTAGATGTTTTGGTCCATGGACAGTTGTCACTCGGCGCACCAGAGGTGGTGTGGCTGAAAACAAGAGGTGGGCTATACTCTTCACGTGTATGAGTACAAGAGCAGTACACATAGAAGTCATTGAGTCTATGAACACTGTCAGCTGCATTAACGCTCTGCGAAGGTTTTTTTGCTGTGAGGGGACCAGCAAAGCAGCTCAGATCGGACAGAGGGACCAACTTTGTCGGAGCTAGCCAAGAACTAGGCATGCAGCCAACAAAGGAAAACCAGACTAGTCTTCTGAAATACCTCCATGAGAATGGCTGTACGTGGGAATTCAATCCTCCACACGCCTCCCACATGGGAGGAGCATGGGAACGCATGATCGGCGTAACCCGCAAGATTCTAGACGGTATGCTGTTGCAGAAGAAACATGCTCACTTGACTCATGAGGTACTTTGCACCTTGATGGCAGAGGTGTCAGCAATCATAAATGCTAGGCCTCTGGTTCCTGTCTCATCGGATCCATATTCTCCATGCATACTCACTCCTGCAATGCTTTTAACCCAAAAGCCAGGAGTACCCACCCAAAGTGAGACCTATGCTGAAAAGACCTCCTGAGATGTCAGTGGAGGCGAGTGCAGGCATTGGCCAACGAGTTCTGGAGCCGGTGGCGAAAAGAATACATCAGTACACTCCAACCCCGACGCAAGTGGCATGAGAATCAACGAAACCTGCATGTTGGAGATGTTGTGCTGTTGAAGCAAGCCCAGTCCTCAAGGAACGATTGGCCTTTGGGCTTAATCACATCCGTCTTCCCAAGCAGTGACGGAAGGGTCCGCAAGGTAGAGGTTAAGACAATCTTAAGTGGTAATGTGAAAACATTCCTACGACCAATTTCTGATTTGATCTTACTGCTAGCTAAAGACGACTAAGTAAAACTAAAAACAGACTATTATAATGGCAGTAATAATGCCAGGCGGGAGTGTTCTGTCTTTGTTGCCTCTGTCAGAGGTTGTGCATAATTTGTGATGGACATTCGCATGTATAAACATTATATTTTTATGATTGCTTAATATTCTTTATAAGTTTTATTTTATCTGCCGCTATTATGCAAGTTCCTATGTGAGGACTTTTATTTTGACGTGCTTCCACGAGCACCGCACATTGGGTAACAGGAAATAGCGAGCTTATGGTGTAGCAAGCGCTTAACATGTTTTTGTTGCATCTGATTTGATCATCCTTCTAAACCCTGTCGAAAGCGATGGCTGTAAGTTTATTTGGATCAGCCATCTGTTTAATATATGTTGCAAGAGTTTAACGTGACATAATCAAAGATGTTTATGTTTTTGGCGATCGGTGCTAACGTGATGTATTGATAATGCTTCTAACCCAAGTTAGCAATGTATCTATATACATATCACTTTTTGCACTGTTAATAAGCGTCATTTCATTTTGATTGTAATAATTTCTCCTTGTTTCTTTTATTTAATTTACAGTTTTACTCGGTTCAGTGGCTGTTGAGATTGCCTGTGTAAACCACACAATGGAATATTAAAGGAGCAAGGCGCTCATACCCTGGCTCTTGAACAGAGTTTGGCTTGCTGTTTATTTATATTTCACGCTTGGAAAGCAAAACATATGAAGAGAACAGTATAATGGACATGTCTTAAAGATTAAATAAGCATGAAAAAGTGTAACAGGTTGAATTTCGGTCACATTCTGAAGATGACCTGTAGCCCAGAGGTCGGTGTTGTACCAGCTCCAATTAAAATACAACAGAATTTTCTGTTTTTGAAATGAAATGACTCATATCCTAATAGTTACTCGTAAAACTTAGCAGTTTTACAGGGGAAAGGTTTTTTTTCACTTGTATAAAGACTCAGTGCTCGTACAAATCACTCCAGTTATTATTCCTCTGTGGCTCCAAAACAGTTCAGACGCCCAACCTGGAAACCCTGTTAAGCAAACAACAATAAATCTAAAGGGCTACATTTCAGCCTGCACCAGATATTATATTGTGAACCATATATCAAAATCTAGTATGATTCAACTGATGTTTATTTTTACATGTTTCTAAACTCTCTGAAGAGGGCAACTAGAGTGAATGCCTTGGTTTTCTGGTTTTATGCCACAAGTGAATGCAAGTCAATGCATCCTCTGCTTGGTTACACTGAGGTCACTGAGTTTTAGGATGACATGTCAATCACAAGGGAACCAGGAGATTACCTCTTCAGAACTTCCACAGGGATTTCATTTGTTTAAACAAATGCTGGATTAAAGCACAAACACATCCCTGATTTTTTTTCTCCCTGTAATAAGAGGATATTGTGCCATAATGGAACATGTCTCAGAGAACTCAGGGTATTAACGGTGGATCCTGACTAATTAGCAGAGAAAAAAAACAGCAGATCCACAGAGATTTCTCCTCCAAGTTAAGATCAAATTGAGCTTGCAGGAAACCGTCTGACTTCTGTGGGGATGATAGAACGCACTCATTATTAATAATCTCCTTATTCAATCTTGATCTCTGGGCTTTAGTTTTTCAATCAACTTGGAGTATCAGGATAGAGGTTTCACTAAAGTGAGTCAGAATGTGGAGGAGCAGGGATCTGCCATTGTTTATAAAGGGAGGAAGGGCTATTTACGCTTTTCTACACTCACATTGTAGAAAAGCATTTTCACTCTCAGACACGAAATTCAGTCAAAAACTAAGGAGGATTAATAGTGTGGTCGTCACTGTGTCAGAATACTCAAAACTAATTTCCAAATATTTCTTGGTTTCTCAAAAGCAAGCTGTTTATAAGCGTGACTTCTGACCCGACAATATATGACTTTCTATTCTTTTCACTCACTGGCTACTAACGCTGCATTCAAAGTGAAACATGGCTCATTTTACTAGAATAAATGAAGCGCCGCCTCATCATCAGTTACGCTCCCGCAGGCGGCATGGGGCCAATAAGCACAGCCAATTTAAAAGGGCGGAGAACAAAAGGGCGGCCCGTGGAGTTGAGCCACAGCAGTTATAAACTCCCCTGTGCCCCCTGCTCCATCCACCCACCCCCACCCCAGTCCAACCGTGTCCATTTCACTGCAGCTTTGTCATGCTAATAGAATTGAGTCTGCAAATATAAAGGACTTAATTTGTTATTACCGTCTCTAAACTCTCATATTTTGTCTTTACACTGGAAAGAAATATTCCTCCAAAACTTACAGCTTGTGCTAGGGTGTGTGAAATTAAAATATAGCAAAATTCAAATACCAATATGTCGATGCACACATCATGTTAACGCAACATGTTTAACACCACTGGGATAAGATAAGTAATGCCCATTAAGTTATGCTAACTTCAAGTTAAGGATACTTTCTACATTTCTATTCAGTTCAAGACATTGTCATTTTGGTCAGTTCAAAGAGTTACTTCCTGTGCTGCAGCTCCAAGTCTCCGCACTGTATGTCTTCGTCACATCTGCCCATTAGGTTCAAGGTTTAATGTTAAACCAGTGGATAGTTTCTCTTAAATTTCCATTTTCATTTATCGAGCAAATTCCCCTCTTAGGTGAAAAGTAAAGACTGAGCGAAGCTGTCTTTTCAATCAAACTTGGAAACTAGTCTTGAGGCCAGGTTAGATGATGTGAACCTTCCGGCCATCTTACAGTATATTGATATATGATATGATGGAGCTTAAGGGCACCGTTAAACAGAACAGAGAATGAATCTAAAACCAGTCTATCCATCAGCTGATGTGTGTACAACTGTAAGGCAGATTTCTTTCCATTATGAACCTCTGTGAGCTACAGCAAATTAAAGACTTACTATGATACATTACAGGATGTCACAGATATCCAGGGCTGGTTTTCCAAAGCGAAGTGTAATCCACTGGCTTTAGGCGTATTTTCAGTGTACAATTCCCTTTCTTGAATACTCTCAGTTTAAGCCTACAATTATCCAGGCTTAGGCCAAAAAACAACTACAAACATGTCCTCTGGGCTTTTTTAATCAGCAGTCAGTATAGCACTTAATTCCCTGCATGATTACTGAGGTCACCTTCTTTATAGACAGAAACGGACCATTATTCTATTTCGCAGAGACATCAAAAATTATTTGAGAGTATGGGTGCATAGAAGTTAGACATTAGTTTCAGACCCTGAGAGGAGGTCAGACTGGAGGGGATATGCAGAGACTTCTGTGTAGTTGACAGAAAATGCTTAAGCCAAATTTGAGTGTGTTTACATGTGCACGAGCACCCTGATTATAATCAGGTTTTTGGAGTATCCCGGTTATGTGTTCCGCATGTAAACACCATATCCTGGTTTCAGAAAGCTGGACATGCTACCTGGAGTACTCCAAAAGAAACCAGGATACTGTGGCATGTAAACACCTTATCCAGGCTGTGTTGGTACTGAACATACAGCAGTGGTGAGAAATCAAGACACAGCTGCACACAGATCATATACGGGGATATGAATAGCCAGGTTTCTCATGTTCCATGTAAACATCATATCTGGAATAACATTAAAACCGGGATAAGACCCAAAACCAGGACACTAGTGCGCATGTAAACACAGCTGATGCTATCCAGAAAATAATGCAATTTTTGATAGTGAATTAAATCTAGTAGATGGCAACTCTGTTTTAAATCCAAATTTTAATTCACTTTCATTAGAGGTGCATGTTAAAATAAACTAAAGTCCAAGTGAAATGTGGGACTTTAACTCACCGAGGCTAAAGCCTTCCCCAGTGCAACTCCAGTCTGTGAGCTTCCAGTGGCGTTCCCCCGATTTGCAGCAGCTAAGAAAACACAGAGGGAGGCTTTGTAACAGCAAACTCAGACAAATGAAGAGTGGTCACGGTACACAATGCAGCTGTCCAACTGCCTGACTCACTTCTTTTTACAGAATGAATATTCAGCAATGATTACATCAGGGGCCATTCTGTCCTATAGTCATAGTATAGTCCATAGTCATTCTGAGCAGGTAGCTGAACTGTTAACACAAGTAAAACGTACCCATGACCCCATCGGCTGCATTGGCGGACGGGGTGTGTGCTGTGGTGACGAATGGCGAAGTGCTGGTGTTGCTTGGGCGGAAGCTGGACATGGGAGGAAGACTGGCATTGATGTCTGGAGAGACTGAGTGTGCGGGGTAATTCTGGAAGATAAAAAAACAGAAACGCTCATAATACACGTCATAAACGTGTATGTGTGTGTGAGAAAGAAAGAGCTTATTTATTTTCTGAATTCTATATTCTCCTTTGACATCTCCCAGGCTGTGATGAAGCAAAAATTGGGGATAAAGAGATGGGGCAGAGATAAAGAGAGGGCAGGCAGCATCTGCAGGCTCCCTGTGATGCCCAGCCAGCTGAAGCAGGCAGGCGGACCAGACCAGATCAAACACTGACACAAAGAGGGTCAGCGGTGTCTTCACTGATAATAACCAGACAACAATTTAAGATGCACACACTCACTCCAACTGTGGGAGACGACCAACTGAGCGGGTGGAGGGCTGAAAAAGAATTTCTACGTGCTTAACAATACACATTAGATCTCTTGCGTAAGTGTGATGCAAAACAGATTTACTAACAATCATTATCATCTGTTCATATGCTTAGGCATCACCAGCTCAGAGGTGCTGCTTACCAAACGGTCGTGTGAGTGCAGGCTGGTGTAGTTTCCTGACTGCGGCATGTGAGATGAAGATCCTGCCAGCATTCCCCCATAGCCGGGCTGACTGATCCCATTGGACGGGTTCCAAGGGTCAGACGAACTGTGGGTACCATCTAAACACAATCGGAATCATTTCAGCATATTATTTGTATACAACATTCACTTTAGTTTTGACACAGTGCCAAACGGTGGCTAACCTTCAACCCTATTAAAACTTGGGGTTATTCAAGGAGTGCTTTTTTTTGTTGCTCTTGGGACTGAAACATGATCCTTGTCCTGAACACAGCTGAGATAACACAACGCTAAAACCAACAAAGAAGTCTGCTTTTCTGTCTAGATCTGGGAGTCAATCACACAATGAAATAAATAAATTCTGAACACAGCCTAAAAAACTGAATCTCTCTGGCTACATCAAAATATCAGTATTGAAAGCAGTTTGGTGCAATGGTCTAGCCTTTTGTATGTCATTGTGATAACTGCCACATATGACGAAATGATAATGAATTAACAAATTATGTTCTTAAAAGCAAAAACAAGCCCAATGATTTGATGATTTGATTTTGATTTGACTTTATTATCAGAATATTTTTCTGAAATTTCTGGGGACGACGACACTGTTTCAATATATGCACTGAATTTGATTTAGTCAGACAAAAAGCGAAAATAATAGAATATAAGAATATAATCTTCTCTTCTATGATGTTAAACTCTACTCATCCAAAGCTGCAGAGTAAACATGGGAACTTGCTTTTGAACTTACCAAAGAAAGTGCTTGCAAACATACTGCTGGAGGGTTTAGGAGAAGAGTAAGACGGTGAATCTCTGCTGAAGTCTTCTGAGTTTGGAGATGGTGCGTACACCTGCAGCGAGAACATAAATGTTATGTATAAGATAGTCTTTGGCCCATAGTACAGCAAAGCATTGTGGGGTCTATCCAACTGATTATTGTGTAGAATACAGAGGCCACACATAGTATTGTCAAGTATGCTGATGCTGAAACCTACAAAAACTCAGCTTTCTTATCTCAATTCCTGTAAAGTAAATAAATGCAAAGTACAATCACAATTTGGGTACATAAAAGTATGTGATCTCACACGAACAAGTAAAAACACACGTACTGCAGATAATGCCCTAAAACTACAAACGTGCATACACTTTAATGACGAGCAAGCAATCAAGCTCATGAAGGGAGGAGTGGATTATCAGGGGTATTTGCATTTCAGATCAACTCAACCTCTAATGGAAGTATAATGATACCTGCTTACATGCATAGACTGAATGCCTGGTAAATTACAGCTTTCCCAGAGTGCCAGAAATCAAATAAGTGGTACAAAAACAGCCTGCTTTGCATTCTTTATATTTGTACCTGCAAGCTGGTGGTGGTACAGTGAAGGGAGAGGCACAAAGGGCATGCTGTTGTACAGCTGTGTGTGTGCCAAGCTAGGCGGGAGGATCAAAGAGACTGGAGGCCAAACACCAGTGATGTGGTCTCTGACTTCATCCACTCCAGATGGAGGGAGAGAGGGTGAGGGAGGGAAGAAGGGAGAGTAGGTTTGAACAAATTCTCCCTCCCACAGACAGGACTGGATGACCCCACCTTCGTGTAACACTAATCAGAGCCAGACCTGCCAGCTAGATTCCACCTGCACATTTCCAGCCTGTGTGCCATACTCTGCAAGATAAATCCCTCTTTTAATGGCCTCACATCGCACTCAGATGTTGGCATTAAGAGAGCTCACTCCTCAAAGATTGGTTTGTAATGCCTGCAGATGTGATGATGGACACAAAGGTTGTTTACTTGCTTAAGGAAAATATGCCACACAACCACAGTATATAAATTCAATCACTTGCTCGCACACACAGGAATATAATATCAATACAGAAGGCAGCTTAAGTGAGACTCAGGGCTGTTGGGCTTTGCTGAGTGAGTTGAACTCCAGCATGTTGTTGTCTGGGTATGTAATTAAAGTGCTCTGGGAGGGGTGGGGCTCTCATGGGTCTTCTGGCTTACACATGTGACCAGGGTTGATAGTAGTTCCATGGAGATCTCAGGTTAGCCTCACACAGGAGCCCACGCTTTTGTCTTTTGCCTCTGTCAGACGCTCAATAGGCAGCATATGGCAGCGGATAATGCTAATTGTCCTTTTTACCCTGGGCTAACCAGTCAAAGCATTAATAAACCATCCCAAACACTGGGTGCCTCATTCCGCCAGCCTATGGAAGAGAGGGCCCGCCTGGGTTTCCTTTTACAAGGCCATTAATTAAAAGCCGTCACTCACACGGATCAGCACACCAACACAGACCTACACCAGTTGTTTGAGCATCAGCGGGTGTTTTTTTTATTAAAAAATAAATTCCCTTCTGTGCCCTATCTGTCACCAGTGTTAGCTTCTGTTTACCGCTTTTGATGCATCAACGCTATATCAGGGGAAAAAATAAGATATTCCAGAAAAATGAATGGAATTAAATCACAGAGACAAACTTAAGTTAGGGCAAGCTTTAACAATGACAATAATAATTGATTTCTTTTCCCCTCAGTAATGACCTGACAGCTATTTATAACTAACTATGAATAACAGAAAGGCAAACAATGAAGAAATAATTTTACCTCCTGATAAATGAATGATAAGCTATGAAGACTTTAAGGTAGTGATGATAGAATCATTTTGGGCTGTTGGTGAATATTGGTGAATAATACCCTGCATCAGATAAAAGATACTGTATTGGGTTATTGGCTCAGTTCTGTAACTTGGCTGTGCCTCTCAGCAGCACTATGTCTCATCTGAGAAGTGAATATATCCCTGCACACCTTCACCCAGGTCTCCAACCTTGTGGTACCTGCCTTCTAAGTTTATGCCACACCAATCAAAATATCAAATGTTAAAACATAAGCTCTAAACTTACACTAAGGATGTAATATAATAGGAAAGAAAAGGAAAAAACAATAAGAAAAAAAAATAAAAATCAGGCTAATAGCCAAGAAGCTCAAAGAAAAGAGTGTCCTGTTTTTGTGCTGTATGTCATTGTTTGGAATCAAACCATATCTCTGGGGTAATTTGATTCCAGTCGAAATATTCCACATTTACAAGGCTCAATGTGCACGACAGACACAACGCCTCCTCAAACTACTGCTCAGCTCAGCCTGCTTGGAGGGGCGTTGTTCAATATTTGTGCGTGATACCTGCCAATGCTTTCTGGAAAATAAAGGGCTCAGTATTTTCATGCATAAAACCGTGACATTAAAACTACAGTCTCACAAAGACCAACTTTTTACTGGCAAGATGTTTTGAAGATAGATGAAGTTAGTTTAACATCAGAATTTCTTAACGCAAGATGCCAATGCTATGAGCTTGACAGGAACATTTCACACTTATTTGGTTGAGTTTGGAAAAACTTCCCTCATAAAAATCTTATTGTGCTAAAATGATACAAGGAAAGGCAATACCTTACTTTACCATATAGAGCACTTGAAATTACAATTATTTAAAATTTCAAACGCCTGTTGAATTTGCTCACATGGAACTAGAATGTAAACAAGTAAATGCTCTCACAGGTAAACAAATTAATACTTAGATATAGATATAAGCAAGGAAACATTCAACCAAAGGTGGAAAACAGCTCACAAGCATAGATGAAATAAAATAGAATAATATATTCTATTATATCATCTGCCATCGGTCCCATCAGCCACCTTGCAACAAGTCAAAGCACATAAATATGCATTTGGATACACAACTTTAATTGTCTTAGAATGGAAACAAGTAATTGAATATCCAGCATGTTTGGTTTTCTTCATCTTTAGCAAAGCAGTACCAACTTTTATCCAAGTGCACATTCTGACAGCAGAGCAGCCTACTGGGAGTCAGGTTCTCTAAAAATAGAGCAACCACACTGCAGAATAAAACCTTCCAGTCGTTAAAACCACAAAAAATTGGTTTTGGCATCAATGCAACCTCATTAACGACTCACAACGTGTGTGATGTATACATACGGTATACAGTATATGATGACACACACACAAACACACCACCACACTACCCCCACTCTGTTGCACATGCACCCAAGCATGCATGCTTCAGTGCATGTGCAACACATGTGCACATTTGGGGGATGTTAAGGATTACTTACTTCTGGCGATGAGTGCAAACCTCTCCAAAGCATGGTATAACCTGTTGCACTACAAAACAACAACGACAGGATGACCTTAAAGAACACATGTTGTCTGTTTTGTTTATTTATTTCTTTATTTTCTGATCTAATTTTATAACCTTCCACTTGAGGAGAGGAAGCGAAATGAGGAAAAAAAAGGTCCAAGAATCACTGCAGGGCTTTCACTTCAATTTTTTCTTTTTCACTAATGGGCAAAGGAAGAAAGATCAGTGAGTTGCTCCATCTGTATTGGTTCTGTGCCACCAGCTCACAAGCCAATGGCCCACTGTGAATTCTCCCAGTGCTCCAGATGGTGAGCCTGCTATGCAACTCTGCATTATAACAAATTAATGTGGATCAAGTTGATGCAAAGAATGAGCACGGTCTTTCTTTTTCCTTGCGAGCAAAACAGAAAAAAAAAAAGTTGGTGCTGGTTATTTAACAAGTGCTTTTGATCATGAAGTTTGCCCATTCTGTCCACATGCTATCAATTTTCTCCCCATCACCAACTGTAACACAAGCCTGTTAATACTTAATATGAAAAAGATCAAAGTCATCTTTTGTGCAGCGGGAACAAAGAGGAAATGCTGTAACGGGAAGTTGAAACGCAAGCTTGAGTAAGATGACCTTTTCAATACAATATCAATATAAGGCTAACCTCTTTATTTTTCCTTCATGTGCCCTTTATGTAATAGCAAAAATAGCACAGGCAGTGACAGGTGGAAATCTGTCTGTGTAATTTGCTTATGACAGGATCATTACTTAAGGATTACTGAAATGCACTACAGAGCTCATTCAGCCATTGTCAGAACTATGTCCTTGAGCAGATTCATAAGCCCACTGGATTGTTTTTTACAATAACATTCACAGTAAAAACAGGAGGATTTATTTCAAAGGAACACGTTCTAAAAACATTCTGCAACACAAACACAACCCATCTTTACATCAATAACTTTACTCAAAACAGTAAAAACTCAGTTCCATCAATTCCAAGTGCAGCAGAAACACACACACACACACACACACACACAATGATTAATGTATTTATTAAAAAAAAAGAGCGTTTTCAGAGTAACAAAAATCAAAGAGGTCATTACAGAGAAGTTCAGAAATCACATTAGACTCCCTGTGGTGTCAAGAATGCCAATGTGATTAAAAACAGATGGAATAACAGCAACACTGGTGCTTGGAGCTCAATCTGCAAACAGGAAAGTCTAACCTCAACAGGCAGCCTCTTTCCCTTAATCATTCCCAGACTCCCACTTGTTATTATTTCAATCCAGTCTCGGAGCTGAAGCAACCAGCCAATAAAAATAAATTCAAGGCTGCAAAAAAACTTTTTTCTGCCACACCGTTGCATTCTGTGTGTGAGAAAAAGTCTTTAAAATGGCATAACTTTTTTTTTTATGTGTAGCCTAGAATATTTACTCGTTTGTACAGAGGTGGGATATAAAGTACCATATAAAAGTGTGTTAAAATAACTTTAAAACACAAGTTAAGTCAATTGAATTGCGTTATTAAATTGTACTGTCACACAGCTTTAACTGATGTAATGGAAAATCAGAGAGAGGAGCCTCGGGGACATGCATTCACACACACACACACATACACACACACACACACACACAGGAAGACAGTGCTTTTATCTTATAATAAATAAAATTATAGACACAAGGGCAGTCAGATGGACAAACAGACTGAGACCGACAGTCAGTGGGACACACTCACAAACAATCTCACAATCTTTTCTGTCTAATACACACACATTCCCAAAGAGACTACTCACCGATTT